>NC_081278.1:3652595-3655095 GCF_030490865.1 Poecile atricapillus
CCGGGTGGGTCCCGGGCCTCTCTCCTCGGCGGCGGCGCGCGAGAAGCCGTCCCGCGTGCGGGAGGGAGGGGGGTGCTCGGCACGGCCCCCCTCCCGGAGGCGCGCGGGCGCCTTCGGGGCTCGGAGGAGGCGGCTCCTCCGGCCCTTCCCGCACCGGAGGAGCGGGACCGCTTTCTTTTTTTGCCGCCCGGCAAAAAAAAACACCACGGGTCCCGCTCCGGGGCCGAACGGCCCCTCGCGAACCGCACAGAGGAGCTCGGAGGGCCGGGTTCCCCCCCGGGCGTTCCGGGGCCTCGCTTCCAGGGTTGCGCGCGCGCGCGCGCGCGGGCGTGGGGACCGCCACCGGGTCCGGGCGCGGCGGCGGCGGCGGAGACGTTCTTCGCCCCCGTCGACGTCGTCGGGCCCCTCTCGGTGCGGTCGCCGCTGTGAGGTCGCTCGGCTGGCCGGGCCGCGCTTGCCCCTCCCGCACCGGCGGGGACACGGGCCGAGCCGCGGCGGTCCTCTCGGGCGCAGCGCCGGGCTGCTGAGGGAAACCCCGGGCCCCGAGCCAGGACGGCCGCGGTGGCGGCGGCGGATGTCAGGCGCGCCCCCGCCGGCGGACGCTCCCCCGAGGGTGGCAGCAACGGGGGGGAGGCACCCCGGCGGGGCCATCCCAGGTCGTTTCCCTCACCCCAGGGCCAGGTACCTAGCGCTCCGCGCCTCGGCGGTTCCCCGAGTCTTTTCCCTTTCTCCCGCTCGCGCCTCGGCGTCGTCAAACGCCGGCCGCGGGCGCGGGGTTGGGTGGGGCCCGAAAGGGCCGCCGAGGCCGGGCGGAGGTTTAAAGACTCGGGCGGCACGGCGCGCCCCGGCGGCGGCGGCGGTGCCGGCGGCGGCGGCGGCGGGTGCCCGGCCGGTGGCGGCGCGGCGTCATTGAGGGGTGGGGAGCTACTCCCGCTGATCCCCTGCGGTGGCGTCCGTCGCGACCGGTCCCCCCCCCCGCTCGTCGTCGTCGACTTCGTCGCGGCCGTCCGTCGGCCGCGCCGTGCCGGGGAGGGGGGCGCCCAGCCCCCCCTCCCCCCCCTCTCCGCGGCCCGGTCTCGGCGGCGAGGCCGTGGCGCGCTGTCGGCCGCGGGGCCGATCCGGTCTCCTCGGAACGGGGCGGCGCCGGCGGAGAAGCGCCCCGCGCGCTTCTCCGCCTCCTTGTGCGACCTCGGGGTCGCGGCCCTCGGGCGCCCCCCGCGCTCCCTCGCCTCGGCCGCGCCGGCCGCGTCGGCGCGCGTCTCCTCCTCCTCCTCGGGGCGCTCCTTGCCTTCCCTGGACGCGCGCGGTGGCGCCGTCCGCCGGTTCGTCCCCGGCCGAACCGCACGCCCCCCCGCCCGGGCGGGCGCTCGTCGGTCGCCTCCGGCGGCCGGAGGCCCGGCGAGCGCGGGTGACCCCGTGCCGAGCGGCGGCGGCGCCGCTCGACGGGTGTCCCCCTGGTGGGACGGTCGGCCGGGAGGCCCCCGTCGTCGCCGGCGGCGGTCCCGGCCCGGGCCCTGCCCGTCGCTTCCCCCGTCGCCCTTCCCGAAGGCCGCGTGTGGGCCGCAGGGAGCGCTCGAGGCCGTGCGGCGGGCGTCCGCCGCACGGCCCCTCCCGCAGGGCGCGTGCCCGCGGAAGGGGCCCCGACGGTGCGAAGCGGCGGCGGCGGTCCCGGGAGTGCGGCCCCGGTGGCGGCGGGTCCTCTGCCTTCCGGCAGGCCTCGGGCGCTCGCGACGCCGGCTCGCGCCTCGGCGGCGCCCGCCTCCCGGCGCCGGTCGTCGGAGCGCGGCCGCGAGGCGCTCGCCTTCCGGCGGGGAGCCGGTCCCCGGCCGGGGGCGGCGCCGGCGGTGCCGGCGCTCGTCGCGTTGCCGTCTCGGGCGCTGGGAAGGGGCGGCCCCGTGAGCGGGGAGGAGAGGCGCGCGGCGGCGCGGCGGCGCGGTGGCGCTGCGCGGGCGCGAGCCCGCGCAGCGGTCGAGGTGTGGCGGCGAGCGCGAGGCGGGTGGCGGGCGGCCGCGGCCCCCCGGCCTCGTGCCCGCGTCGTCCCGTTCAGAGAGAGGAGGCCGGGCGCGGGCGCCGTAGCCCCCCCGCAGTCTGGCACGCGCCGCGTGGCTCTCCGCGCGGAGGCCGGGCCGAGCCCGGGCGCCTGGGCCGTCTCCGAAAGACGGCACGCGATGTGTGCCGGCGGCGTCTCTCTTTTCCCTCCCCTCGCCCGGGGGGTAGGGGTGGGGAGGCGGTCGGGGGCGCGGGCCCCCCCGCCCTGTCTTGGCTGGCCTTTCGGAGCGTTCCGTGGGCTTCTCCTTTCTTTTTTTCCCTTCCGTTTGTCGTCTCCTTTGTGCTCGTACGGTCGATGGCGAGGTGGCGCGGCCGCGCCTCCTCGCCGCAAAACCGAGGGGGCCGCTTCACGCGAGCGGTCCCGGCCCCTCCGCGCGTGCGGGGTCGGTGCCGAAAGCCAGACAACTCTTAGCGGTGGATCACTCGGCTCGTGCGTCGATGAAGAACGCAG
>NC_081278.1:3662595-3670095 GCF_030490865.1 Poecile atricapillus
AGACCTGCTGTCGGCCGGCCGCTGGTTTGACCTGCTGTCAGCCGGCGGGCCGCCGTGCGATGCGTCGAGCGGCTCTCCCCTATCGGCCTGAGCCCCTCGCCGCCTTCGCTTCTCCCCGAGAGGGAGGGAGGGAGGGAGAGGGCCTTCGGAAGCCGGCGGCGCTCCCTCCCCCGTCCGGGTCCGAGCAGATGGCGGCCCGGCTTCCACCTCGCTTTCTGCTTGGCTGGCTCGATCAGCGGGGCTGCCGTCTGCCTGCAGGCTTCAGTGGGGCCGGCCGGGGGCGAGCGGGAAGGAAGGCGCCGTCGGAGCGAAAGCCTCCGAGAGAGAGCCGGCGAGAAAGCTTCCTCGGAAAGGGAGGGCGCCGAGCCTCAAGCTGCCGGCGGCCCCGTCGGCCCGCTCCTCAGCCCCCGCAGGCGTTGTCCCCGTGCCGAGCGGCCGGCCGCTTGGGGAGCCGCCTGGGGCGTGGGTGGGTCGGGGCCACCGCCGTCGGCCCCAGCTGTCGCCCAGCAGGGGGGCGGGGAAAGCCCGGAAGGCGGTGCCAGGCAGGGTGACGTCGCAGGGCGGGGCCGCCCGGCAAGCGTCGCCGACCGGGGGCGGGGAAAAGCCCAGAAGGCGGTGCGCCGCGGGAGCCGGCGGCGAAGGGTGGTTCCGTGCCGGGCCCGCACGAGGCGGGCCCGGGGCCGACGACCTCCGCGGACCGCCGGAGAGCCGGCATGAGCAGGCGGCCGCCCGCCCGCCGCCTCTGCCGGCGATTCGAGTCCAGTGACGCGGGGGGCCGGCGGCTTCCAGCCGCGTCCCACCGCACGCTTCCGCCTGCTTCCATTCTCCCGCTGTCCGCCCCGAGGTGCGGCTTGCTGGCTGGTGCCGTGTCTCTGCTCCCCGCGGGGTGGGGACGCCCCGTTGCCGGTCGAGCGCGTCGGCGGGCCGGGCGCGGGCCGCGGGCTGCCCGTCGGCTCGGCTGGGAGGCGTCTGGCCGCGCAGGCAGGAAAAGAAATCCGATGGGCCGAGAATTTTTGATCCCGGCGAAGCGTTCGTGTGCCACCCCGACACAAGAGCCGTCCTTTCGGGAAAAGACAAAAGAAGAAGGGAAGGGGTGGGTGCGCGTGTGTCTGTGGGTGCGGGCGTGTGCGCGTGCCCGCGTGCGTGAAAAGAAACCAAAGAAAGAGACGGTCAGAAATACGCCTCGGCCTAGAGAACGGGAATATCGGGCGGGACGGGGCTGCCGGAGCTATCCGACGGCCGAGGGGCGCACAGGTCTCCCGGCTCCGGGGCCGGCGGACGCCGCCGGGCACGTCGTCAGAAGCCGCAGGGGCGGCCGGCGTGGAGCCGGCCGACAGGGCTACCCTGGTGGCGGGCGGGACCCACCCGGGAGGTTGGGTTCACCGAGGGCCGGGGCCGGGGCCGGGGCCGGGGCCGGGGCTGGCCAACAGGTCTAGCCCAGGGGCGGGCAGGCGGGCGTCCCCGGGAGGCCGGGTCCGCCCAGGGCCGGGGCCGGGGCCGGGGCCGGGGCCGGGGCCGGGGCCGGCCGACAGGCCTGGTCCGGTGGCGGGACACGAGGCAAACTTCAGAGGGGTACCCTTGTCCCCCAGGCGGGGTAGACCTGTGGTCCCCAACCGGGGTAGACCTGCTGTCCGCGGTCGCGGTAGACCTGCTGTCCCCGGCCGGGGTCGACCTGCTGCCCGTGGTTGGGGTAGACCTGCTGTCCGCGGCCGGGGTCGACCTGCTGTCCCCGGCCGAGGTAGACCTGCTGTCCCTGGACGGGGTAGACCTGTTGTCCCCCCGGCCGGGGTAGACCTGATGTCCCTGGACGGGGTAGACCTGTTGTCCCGCGGTCGGGGTAGACCTGTTGTCCCCCCGGCCGGGGTAGACCTGCTGTCCCTGGACAGGGTAGACCTGTTGTCCCCGGCCGGGGTAGACCTGATGTCCCCGGCCGAGGTAGACCTGCTGTCCCTGGACGGGGTAGACCTGTTGTCCCCCCGGCCGGGGTAGACCTGATGTCCCTGGACGGGGTAGACCTGTTGTCCGCGGCCCGGGTAGACCTGCTGTCCGCGGTCGCGGTAGACCTGCTGTCCCCCGGCCGGGGTAGACCTGCTGTCTGCGGTCGCGGTAGACCTGCTGTCCCCGGCCGGGGTAGACCTGCTGTCCCTGGACGGGGTAGACCTGTTGTCCCGCGGTCGGGGTAGACCTGATGTCCCTGGACGGGGTAGACCTGTTGTCCGCGGCCCGGGTAGACCCGCTGTCCAAGGTCGCGGTAGACCTGCTGACCGCGGCCCGGGTAGACCTGTTGTCCCTGGACGGGGTAGACCTGTTGTCCGCGGCCGGGGTAGACCTGCTGTCCGCGGTCGCGGTAGACCTGCTGTCCCCCGGCCGGGGTAGACCTGCTGTCTGCGGTCGCGGTAGACCTGCTGTCCCCGGCCGGGGTAGACCTGCTGTCCCTGGACGGGGTAGACCTGTTGTCCCGCGGTCGGGGTAGACCTGATGTCCCTGGACGGGGTAGACCTGTTGTCCGCGGCCCGGGTAGACCTGCTGTCCACGGTCGCGGTAGACCTGCTGTCCGCGGCCCGGGTAGACCTGTTGTCCCTGGACGGGGTAGACCTGTTGTCCGCGGCCGGGGTAGACCTGCTGTCCGCGGTCGCGGTAGACCTGCTGTCCCCCGGCCGGGGTAGACCTGCTGTCCCCGGCCGGGATAGACCTGATGTCCCTGGACGGGGTAGACCTGCTGTCCCTGGACGGGGTAGACCCGCTGTCCCCCGGCCGGGATAGACCTGCTGTCCTTGGTCGGGGTAGACCTGTTGTCCGCGGCCCGGGTAGACCTGCTGTCCACGGTCGCGGTAGACCTGCTGTCCGCGGCCCGGGTAGACCTGTTGTCCCTGGACGGGGTAGACCTGTTGTCCGCGGCCGGGGTAGACCTGCTGTCCGCGGTCGCGGTAGACCTGCTGTCCCCCGGCCGGGGTAGACCTGCTGTCCCCGGCCGGGATAGACCTGATGTCCCTGGACGGGGTAGACCTGCTGTCCCTGGACGGGGTAGACCCGCTGTCCCCCGGCCGGGATAGACCTGCTGTCCTTGGTCGGGGTAGACCGGCTGTCCCCGGCCGGGGTAGACCTGCTGTCCCCGGCCCGGGTAGACCTGCTGTCCGCGGTCGCGGTAGACCTGTTGTCCGCGGCCCGGGTAGACCTGTTGTCCGCGGTCGCGGTAGACCTGTTGTCCGCGGTCGCGGTAGACCTGTTGTCCGCGGCCCGGGTAGACCTGCTGTCCGCGGTCGCGGTAGACCTGTTGTCCGCGGCCCGGGTAGACCTGTTGTCCGCGGCCCGGGTAGACCTGTTGTCCGCGGTCGCGGTAGACCTGTTGTCCGCGGCCCGGGTAGACCTGTTGTCCGCGGTCGCGGTAGACCTGCTGTCCCCCGGCCGGGGTAGACCTGCTGTCCCCCGGCCGGGGTAGACCTGCTGTCCGCGGCCGGGGTAGACCTGCTGTCCGCGGTCGCGGTAGACCTGCTGTCCCCGGCCGGGATAGACCTGATGTCCCTGGACGGGGTAGACCCGCTGTCCCCCGGCCGGGATAGACCTGCTGTCCTTGGTCGGGGTAGACCGGCTGTCCCCGGCCGGGGTGGAGCTGATGTCCCCGGCCCGGGTAGACCTGCTGTCCGCGGTCGCGGTAGACCTGTTGTCCGCGGCCCGGGTAGACCTGCTGTCCGCGGTCGCGGTAGACCTGTTGTCCGCGGCCCGGGTAGACCTGTTGTCCGCGGTCGCGGTAGACCTGTTGTCCGCGGTCGCGGTAGACCTGTTGTCCGCGGCCCGGGTAGACCTGCTGTCCGCGGTCGCGGTAGACCTGTTGTCCGCGGCCCGGGTAGACCTGTTGTCCGCGGCCCGGGTAGACCTGTTGTCCGCGGTCGCGGTAGACCTGTTGTCCGCGGCCCGGGTAGACCTGTTGTCCGCGGTCGCGGTAGACCTGTTGTCCGCGGTCGCGGTAGACCTGTTGTCCGCGGCCCGGGTAGACCTGCTGTCCGCGGTCGCGGTAGACCTGTTGTCCGCGGCCCGGGTAGACCTGTTGTCCGCGGCCCGGGTAGACCTGTTGTCCGCGGTCGCGGTAGACCTGTTGTCCGCGGCCCGGGTAGACCTGTTGTCCGCGGTCGCGGTAGACCTGCTGTCCCCCGGCCGGGGTAGACCTGCTGTCCCCCGGCCGGGGTAGACCTGCTGTCCGCGGCCGGGGTAGACCTGCTGTCCGCGGTCGCGGTAGACCTGCTGTCCCCGGCCGGGATAGACCTGATGTCCCTGGACGGGGTAGACCCGCTGTCCCCCGGCCGGGATAGACCTGCTGTCCTTGGTCGGGGTAGACCGGCTGTCCCCGGCCGGGGTGGAGCTGATGTCCCCGGCCCGGGTAGACCTGCTGTCCGCGGTCGCGGTAGACCTGTTGTCCGCGGCCCGGGTAGACCTGTTGTCCGCGGTCGCGGTAGACCTGTTGTCCGCGGCCCGGGTAGACCTGTTGTCCGCGGTCGCGGTAGACCTGTTGTCCGCGGCCCGGGTAGACCTGTTGTCCGCGGTCGCGGTAGACCTGTTGTCCGCGGCCCGGGTAGACCTGCTGTCCGCGGTCGCGGTAGACCTGCCGTCCCCCGGCCGGGGTAGACCTGCTGTCTGCGGCCGGGGTAGACCTGCTGTCCGCGGTCGCGGTAGACCTGCTGTCCCCGGCCGGGATAGACCTGATGTCCCTGGACGGGGTAGACCTGCTGTCCCTGGACGGGGTAGACCTGCTGTCCCCCGGCCGGGATAGACCTGCTGTCCTTGGTCGGGGTAGACCGGCTGTCCCCGGCCGGGGTGGAGCTGATGTCCCTGGACGGGGTAGACCTGTTGTCCCGCGGTCGGGGTAGACCTGTTGTCCGCGGCCGGGGTAGACCTGCTGTCCGCGGCCGGGGTAGACCTGCTGTCCGCGGTCGCGGTAGACCTGCTGTCCCCGGCCGGGATAGACCTGATGTCCCTGGACGGGGTAGACCTGCTGTCCCTGGACGGGGTAGACCTGCTGTCCCCCGGCCGGGATAGACCTGCTGTCCTTGGTCGGGGTAGACCTGCTGTCCCCGGCCGGGGTAGAGCTGATGTCCCAGGAAGGGGTAGACCTGCTGTCCCCCGGCCGGGGTAGACCTGCTGTCCGCGGCCCGGGTAGACCTGTTGTCCGCGGTCGCGGTAGACCTGTTGTCCGCGGCCCGGGTAGACCTGCTGTCCGCGGTCGCGGTAGACCTGTTGTCCGCGGCCCGGGTAGACCTGTTGTCCGCGGTCGCGGTAGACCTGTTGTCCGCGGCCCGGGTAGACCTGTTGTCCGCGGTCGCGGTAGACCTGTTGTCCGCGGCCCGGGTAGACCTGTTGTCCGCGGTCGCGGTAGACCTGTTGTCCGCGGCCGCGGTAGACCTGTTGTCCGCGGCCGCGGTAGACCTGTTGTCCGCGGTCGCGGTAGACCTGTTGTCCGCGGCCCGGGTAGACCTGTTGTCCGCGGTCGCGGTAGACCTGTTGTCCGCGGTCGCGGTAGACCTGTTGTCCGCGGCCCGGGTAGACCTGTTGTCGGCGCCGGCGCTGGAAGTTCACCAAGGGGTCGCTGTTTTCAGCTGCCTCCAGTTACGTCAAGCTAGGAGGCGGCTAGCGCCACCGCTTTGCCCCGGTCACGTACGCTACGTTCACTTGCAGCGAGGGCGGCCTCGGACACATATCTCCGTATTATGGGAGCGAGGTGACGGGCCGTCTCCCCCAGGCTGTTACCGTGCCTGTGTCCTCCGAGGCGGAGCTACGGGCCGGCCGCCCGGCCGGTCGCCGGCGCCAAGCTCAGAGAGAAACCGAAAGGGAGAGCGCCGGCAAGGGAGGCCCAAGCACCGAGAGAGGGTTGCCGCCTCGGCGGGACGAGTCGCGGGGCTCGTCCTGCTTCCCGTACCTATCCATCGTGCCGATGGGCCAGCTTCGTTTGCGAGGCCGCGGAAGCGCGCTACTGCTGCCAGAGAGAGAGAGTGTGCTGCCTAGGCGGGTCGAGTCGCGGGGCTCGTCCCGCTTCCCGTGCTACCCATCGTGCCCGATGGGCCCAGCTTGTTCCGGTGAGGCCGAGGAAAGCGTGTGCCGCTGCTTGCCAGAGAGAGAAAGCCGCTCGGGCGGCCGAGGCGAGAAGGGAAAAGGGTGTGGAGGAGGCAGAGAAGCCGCAGGCCGGGTCCCCCCCGCTCTGGTCGTGCTGCTGCCGATTCCGGTCCAGTCCCGCCTCCCTCCCCCCCCCACCCCAACCCTGGGGTGGGGAAAAACCGAACGCTGGTGGCTGGCGGGCGAGGCGGCGGCGCCTCGTCCCCCTCATGTGCTCGGCCTTAAGCCGGGGCCCCCCTCGGCGGGGTGCGGTTTTTTTCGGCTGTCGGTCTCGGTGGGGCACGGTGGCCGGCAGCCGCGGGCAGACGTCGGCCGGGGGCGCCTCTGTCGTTGTTCGAGCCCCGTACGAGGCTTTACCCCCCGCCCCGGCCCTTCCCCGAGAGTCCCGAAGACCGGGTTGCCCGGTCGGCCGAGGCTGGCGGCGCCCCGTTCCCCGCTCCCGACCCGCTGTTGCCAGGTGTGAGAGAGCCGTGTGTCGGAAAGGGGCTGCGGGGGACGCCCGGTGGGGCGCGCGGCCTTGCCTTCGGCTTTGCCCCGCTTTTTGCCGCTCCAGGGGCTCGGTGACGGGAGAAGTCGCCCGACGGGAATCGCGGGGCCGGGGTGGCGGCACCCCGTCCCTCGCCCCGAGTTGTTGTGGCCCTCGTCCCCCTTCCTCGGCCTTAAGCCGGGGACCCGCGCTTTGCGGGCGGAATTGTTTCAGGGGTGGCGGCCGGCCGCGGTGGCCGGCCCCTGCCCGCGTGCGGACCCGGACGCGACGGGGAAAAATGTCCCCGGCGAGAGAGATATATGGCGCGGGCGAGGCGGCGGCGCCTCGCCCCTTCCTCAGTTGTCGTGGCCGGTGCGGACCGAGCCACCGTGGCCCGGCGGGCTGCGTCGCGAACGGGTCCCCGCTTCGTTTTCTTTCGCTTTTGTAGGCGTGCGGCGGGCAGAGCGTGGGGGTCTGCCTTGCCGTACTTTTTTGGGTGTGAGGGGTTTCTGCCCCCCTGCTCCCATTGCGGCCCTAAGCCGCGGCACCGAGAAAAAAAACAGCGTCTGGAGGTGTGCGGGCCCCCCCGACCCCAAGCGAAAAGCGAAGGGGGCAGGGAGAAAAAAACCTCGTGGTTGTCGGCGGTGGTGTTGGGGGAGTGAGAGGCGCGGGCCTCGCCCCCACCCACCCCCGGGCCCGCGGCCCCCGTGGCTAGCACGGGTCTTGAGACGCGCGCCATGTGTGCCTTTTTATTTTCTGCTCCTGGTTTGCCGTTCTCTCCCCCGGTTGGTTTTTTTTTTTTTTTTTTTTTTTCCTCCGCGGGGGGGGAAAGCCGATCGCCGCGAGGCCGGGCGAAAAGCCGGGTTTTGGGGCCCCGTGGCCTCTCACGGTCGGTGGCAAACCTTTTTTTGTCGCACGCTTCGGATGGGTTC
>NC_081278.1:3675095-3677595 GCF_030490865.1 Poecile atricapillus
GGCCGGGCGGAGGTTTAAAGACTCGGGCGGCACGGCGCGCCCCGGCGGCGGCGGCGGTGCCGGCGGCGGCGGCGGCGGGTGCCCGGCCGGTGGCGGCGCGGCGTCATTGAGGGGTGGGGAGCTACTCCCGCTGATCCCCTGCGGTGGCGTCCGTCGCGACCGGTCCCCCCCCCCGCTCGTCGTCGTCGACTTCGTCGCGGCCGTCCGTCGGCCGCGCCGTGCCGGGGAGGGGGGCGCCCAGCCCCCCCTCCCCCCCCTCTCCGCGGCCCGGTCTCGGCGGCGAGGCCGTGGCGCGCTGTCGGCCGCGGGGCCGATCCGGTCTCCTCGGAACGGGGCGGCGCCGGCGGAGAAGCGCCCCGCGCGCTTCTCCGCCTCCTTGTGCGACCTCGGGGTCGCGGCCCTCGGGCGCCCCCCGCGCTCCCTCGCCTCGGCCGCGCCGGCCGCGTCGGCGCGCGTCTCCTCCTCCTCCTCGGGGCGCTCCTTGCCTTCCCCGGACGCGCGCGGTGGCGCCGTCCGCCGGTTCGTCCCCGGCCGAACCGCACGCCCCCCCGCCCGGGCGGGCGCTCGTCGGTCGCCTCCGGCGGCCGGAGGCCCGGCGAGCGCGGGTGACCCCGTGCCGAGCGGCGGCGGCGCCGCTCGACGGGTGTCCCCCTGGTGGGACGGTCGGCCGGGAGGCCCCCGTCGTCGCCGGCGGCGGTCCCGGCCCGGGCCCTGCCCGTCGCTTCCCCGTCGCCCTTCCCGAAGGCCGCGTGTGGGCCGCAGGGAGCGCTCGAGGCCGTGCGGCGGGCGTCCGCCGCACGGCCCCTCCCGCAGGGCGCGTGCCCGCGGAAGGGGCCCCGACGGTGCGAAGCGGCGGCGGCGGTCCCGGGAGTGCGGCCCCGGTGGCGGCGGGTCCTCTGCCTTCCGGCAGGCCTCGGGCGCTCGCGACGCCGGCTCGCGCCTCGGCGGCGCCCGCCTCCCGGCGCCGGTCGTCGGAGCGCGGCCGCGAGGCGCTCGCCTTCCGGCGGGGAGCCGGTCCCCGGCCGGGGGCGGCGCCGGCGGTGCCGGCGCTCGTCGCGTTGCCGTCTCGGGCGCTGGGAAGGGGCGGCCCCGTGAGCGGGGAGGAGAGGCGCGCGGCGGCGCGGCGGCGCGGTGGCGCTGCGCGGGCGCGAGCCCGCGCAGCGGTCGAGGTGTGGCGGCGAGCGCGAGGCGGGTGGCGGGCGGCCGCGGCCCCCCGGCCTCGTGCCCGCGTCGTCCCGTTCAGAGAGAGGAGGCCGGGCGCGGGCGCCGTAGCCCCCCCGCAGTCTGGCACGCGCCGCGTGGCTCTCCGCGCGGAGGCCGGGCCGAGCCCGGGCGCCTGGGCCGTCTCCGAAAGACGGCACGCGATGTGTGCCGGCGGCGTCTCTCTTTTCCCTCCCCTCGCCCGGGGGGTAGGGGTGGGGAGGCGGTCGGGGGCGCGGGCCCCCCCGCCCTGTCTTGGCTGGCCTTTCGGAGCGTTCCGTGGGCTTCTCCTTTCTTTTTTTCCCTTCCGTTTGTCGTCTCCTTTGTGCTCGTACGGTCGATGGCGAGGTGGCGCGGCCGCGCCTCCTCGCCGCAAAACCGAGGGGGCCGCTTCACGCGAGCGGTCCCGGCCCCTCCGCGCGTGCGGGGTCGGTGCCGAAAGCCAGACAACTCTTAGCGGTGGATCACTCGGCTCGTGCGTCGATGAAGAACGCAGCTAGCTGCGAGAATTAATGTGAATTGCAGGACACATTGATCATCGACACTTCGAACGCACTTGCGGCCCCGGGTTCCTCCCGGGGCTACGCCTGTCTGAGCGTCGCTTGACGATCAATCGCCGTCCCGGGGGGTGGGCCACCCGAGCCCTCCCCCGGGCGGCGCGGCTGGGGTCGCCTCGCAGGCCCGTTACCCTCCCCGCCGCGGTCCGCCGGCGGCGGCGGCCGCGGGAGGAGAAGAAGGGCCTTCGTCCCCCTAAATGCAGACTCGGGGAGCCGCTCCCGTAGCTCCCCGCTTCCCGGAGCGAGCCGCTGGGCCGGAGCTCGTCCTCGCGGGGCGGACAAAGAAAGGGCCGAGAAGCGGCGGCGTCGCCAAACGCCGCCGCGAGGGCCGAGAGAAAGAGGGCGAGAGGGGAGGCGAGGCGCGGGCCTCGCCCCCGGGCTCACCTTTCCCCGCGCGGGCGGCTGTCTGCGGGTGGGTACCGGCGCGGGTACCGTGCCGTGCTGCCGCGCGCGCGAGGTGGCGAGCGCCGGGGGACGGGGACGATCCCCTCCTCCTTTCTCCCGCCCCCCCCTCTCTCGTTCCCCGCTCGGCCGGTTTTCCCCGCGGGGCCGTCTCTGCCGTTGTGTCGTGCGCTCCTTTTCGGTTTTCGTTTCCGGGATGGGGGTCTCCCTCCCCGTTGTTTCCGCGCCGCTCTGGGCGCTCTCTCTCTCTCTTCCACCGGACCCCCTCCCCTCCCACCTCTGGCGCGCGGGCGCCAGGGGCCGGCGCTGGGGAGAGGTGCGAGGGGGAAGGAAGGGGGGAG
>NC_081278.1:3685095-3695095 GCF_030490865.1 Poecile atricapillus
AGACCTGCTGTCGGCCGGCTGCTGGGTAGACCTGCTGTCGGCCGGCCGGCGGCCGGGTAGACCTGCTGTCGGCCTGCCGCCGGGTAGACCTGCTGTCGGGCGTCTGGGTAGACCTGCTGTCGGCCGTCGGCCGGGTAGACCTGCTGTCGGCCGCCGGGCGGCTGCCGGGTAGACCTGCTGTCGGCCGGCCGCCGGGTAGACCTGCTGTCGGCCGTCGGCCGGGTAGACCTGCTGTCGGCCGCCGGGCGGCTGCCGGGTAGACCTGCTGTCGGCCGGCCGGCTGGGTAGACCTGCTGTCGGCCGTCGGCCGGGTAGACCTGCTGTCGGCCGGCCGGCGGGTAGACCTGCTGTCGGTTGGCCGCCGGGTAGACCTGCTGTCGGCCGGGGGCTGGGTAGACCTGCTGTCGTCCCCCCCGGCAGCTGGGTAGACCTGCTGTCGGCCGGCGGGCGGCTGCCGGGTAGACCTGCTGTCGGCCGGCGGGCGGCTGCCGCTGGGTAGACCTGCTGTCGGCCGGCCGCCGGGTAGACCTGCTGTCGGCCGCCGGGCGGCTGCCGGGTAGACCTGCTGTCGGCCGGCCGGCTGGGTAGACCTGCTGTCGGCCGTCGGCCGGGTAGACCTGCTGTCGGCCGGCCGGCGGGTAGACCTGCTGTCGGTTGGCCGCCGGGTAGACCTGCTGTCGGCCGGGGGCTGGGTAGACCTGCTGTCGTCCGCCCGGCAGCTGGGTAGACCTGCTGTCGGCCGTTGGCCGGGCGGCTGCCGGGTAGACCTGCTGTCGGTCGGCGGGCAGCTGGGTAGACCTGCTGTCGGCCTGCCGCTGGGTTGACCTGCTGTCGGCCGCCGGGCGGCTGCCGCTGGGTAGACCTGTTGTCCGCCTGCCGCCGGGTAGACCTGCTGTCGGCCGGCTGCTGGGTTGACCTGCTGTCGGCCGGCCGGCGGCCGGGTAGACCTGCTGTCGGCCTGCCGCCGGGTAGACCTGCTGTCGGGCGTCTGGGTAGACCTGCTGTCGGCCGTCGGCCGGGTAGACCTGCTGTCGGCCGCCGGGCGGCTGCCGGGTAGACCTGCTGTCGGCCGGCCGCCGGGTAGACCTGCTGTCGGCCGTCGGCCGGGTAGACCTGCTGTCGGCCGCCGGGCGGCTGCCGGGTAGACCTGCTGTCGGCCGGCTGCTGGGTAGACCTGCTGTCGGCCGGCCGGCGGCCGGGTAGACCTGCTGTCGGCCTGCCGCCGGGTAGACCTGCTGTCGGGCGTCTGGGTAGACCTGCTGTCGGCCGTCGGCCGGGTAGACCTGCTGTCGGCCGCCGGGCGGCTGCCGGGTAGACCTGCTGTCGGCCGGCCGCCGGGTAGACCTGCTGTCGGCCGTCGGCCGGGTAGACCTGCTGTCGGCCGCCGGGCGGCTGCCGGGTAGACCTGCTGTCGGCCGGCTGCTGGGTAGACCTGCTGTCGGCCGGCCGGCGGCCGGGTAGACCTGCTGTCGGCCTGCCGCTGGGTAGACCTGCTGTCGTCCCCCGGGCAGCTGGGTAGACCTGCTGTCGGCCGGCCGCTGGTTTGACCTGCTGTCAGCCGGCGGGCCGCCGTGCGATGCGTCGAGCGGCTCTCCCCTATCGGCCTGAGCCCCTCGCCGCCTTCGCTTCTCCCCGAGAGGGAGGGAGGGAGGGAGAGGGCCTTCGGAAGCCGGCGGCGCTCCCTCCCCCGTCCGGGTCCGAGCAGATGGCGGCCCGGCTTCCACCTCGCTTTCTGCTTGGCTGGCTCGATCAGCGGGGCTGCCGTCTGCCTGCAGGCTTCAGTGGGGCCGGCCGGGGGCGAGCGGGAAGGAAGGCGCCGTCGGAGCGAAAGCCTCCGAGAGAGAGCCGGCGAGAAAGCTTCCTCGGAAAGGGAGGGCGCCGAGCCTCAAGCTGCCGGCGGCCCCGTCGGCCCGCTCCTCAGCCCCCGCAGGCGTTGTCCCCGTGCCGAGCGGCCGGCCGCTTGGGGAGCCGCCTGGGGCGTGGGTGGGTCGGGGCCACCGCCGTCGGCCCCAGCTGTCGCCCAGCAGGGGGGCGGGGAAAGCCCGGAAGGCGGTGCCAGGCAGGGTGACGTCGCAGGGCGGGGCCGCCCGGCAAGCGTCGCCGACCGGGGGCGGGGAAAAGCCCAGAAGGCGGTGCGCCGCGGGAGCCGGCGGCGAAGGGTGGTTCCGTGCCGGGCCCGCACGAGGCGGGCCCGGGGCCGACGACCTCCGCGGACCGCCGGAGAGCCGGCATGAGCAGGCGGCCGCCCGCCCGCCGCCTCTGCCGGCGATTCGAGTCCAGTGACGCGGGGGGCCGGCGGCTTCCAGCCGCGTCCCACCGCACGCTTCCGCCTGCTTCCATTCTCCCGCTGTCCGCCCCGAGGTGCGGCTTGCTGGCTGGTGCCGTGTCTCTGCTCCCCGCGGGGTGGGGACGCCCCGTTGCCGGTCGAGCGCGTCGGCGGGCCGGGCGCGGGCCGCGGGCTGCCCGTCGGCTCGGCTGGGAGGCGTCTGGCCGCGCAGGCAGGAAAAGAAATCCGATGGGCCGAGAATTTTTGATCCCGGCGAAGCGTTCGTGTGCCACCCCGACACAAGAGCCGTCCTTTCGGGAAAAGACAAAAGAAGAAGGGAAGGGGTGGGTGCGCGTGTGTCTGTGGGTGCGGGCGTGTGCGCGTGCCCGCGTGCGTGAAAAGAAACCAAAGAAAGAGACGGTCAGAAATACGCCTCGGCCTAGAGAACGGGAATATCGGGCGGGACGGGGCTGCCGGAGCTATCCGACGGCCGAGGGGCGCACAGGTCTCCCGGCTCCGGGGCCGGCGGACGCCGCCGGGCACGTCGTCAGAAGCCGCAGGGGCGGCCGGCGTGGAGCCGGCCGACAGGGCTACCCTGGTGGCGGGCGGGACCCACCCGGGAGGTTGGGTTCACCGAGGGCCGGGGCCGGGGCCGGGGCCGGGGCCGGGGCTGGCCAACAGGTCTAGCCCAGGGGCGGGCAGGCGGGCGTCCCCGGGAGGCCGGGTCCGCCCAGGGCCGGGGCCGGGGCCGGGGCCGGGGCCGGGGCCGGGGCCGGCCGACAGGCCTGGTCCGGTGGCGGGACACGAGGCAAACTTCAGAGGGGTACCCTTGTCCCCCAGGCGGGGTAGACCTGTGGTCCCCAACCGGGGTAGACCTGCTGTCCGCGGTCGCGGTAGACCTGCTGTCCCCGGCCGGGGTCGACCTGCTGCCCGTGGTTGGGGTAGACCTGCTGTCCGCGGCCGGGGTCGACCTGCTGTCCCCGGCCGAGGTAGACCTGCTGTCCCTGGACGGGGTAGACCTGTTGTCCCCCCGGCCGGGGTAGACCTGATGTCCCTGGACGGGGTAGACCTGTTGTCCCGCGGTCGGGGTAGACCTGTTGTCCCCCCGGCCGGGGTAGACCTGCTGTCCCTGGACAGGGTAGACCTGTTGTCCCCGGCCGGGGTAGACCTGATGTCCCCGGCCGAGGTAGACCTGCTGTCCCTGGACGGGGTAGACCTGTTGTCCCCCCGGCCGGGGTAGACCTGATGTCCCTGGACGGGGTAGACCTGTTGTCCGCGGCCCGGGTAGACCTGCTGTCCGCGGTCGCGGTAGACCTGCTGTCCCCCGGCCGGGGTAGACCTGCTGTCTGCGGTCGCGGTAGACCTGCTGTCCCCGGCCGGGGTAGACCTGCTGTCCCTGGACGGGGTAGACCTGTTGTCCCGCGGTCGGGGTAGACCTGATGTCCCTGGACGGGGTAGACCTGTTGTCCGCGGCCCGGGTAGACCCGCTGTCCAAGGTCGCGGTAGACCTGCTGACCGCGGCCCGGGTAGACCTGTTGTCCCTGGACGGGGTAGACCTGTTGTCCGCGGCCGGGGTAGACCTGCTGTCCGCGGTCGCGGTAGACCTGCTGTCCCCCGGCCGGGGTAGACCTGCTGTCTGCGGTCGCGGTAGACCTGCTGTCCCCGGCCGGGGTAGACCTGCTGTCCCTGGACGGGGTAGACCTGTTGTCCCGCGGTCGGGGTAGACCTGATGTCCCTGGACGGGGTAGACCTGTTGTCCGCGGCCCGGGTAGACCTGCTGTCCACGGTCGCGGTAGACCTGCTGTCCGCGGCCCGGGTAGACCTGTTGTCCCTGGACGGGGTAGACCTGTTGTCCGCGGCCGGGGTAGACCTGCTGTCCGCGGTCGCGGTAGACCTGCTGTCCCCCGGCCGGGGTAGACCTGCTGTCCCCGGCCGGGATAGACCTGATGTCCCTGGACGGGGTAGACCTGCTGTCCCTGGACGGGGTAGACCCGCTGTCCCCCGGCCGGGATAGACCTGCTGTCCTTGGTCGGGGTAGACCTGTTGTCCGCGGCCCGGGTAGACCTGCTGTCCACGGTCGCGGTAGACCTGCTGTCCGCGGCCCGGGTAGACCTGTTGTCCCTGGACGGGGTAGACCTGTTGTCCGCGGCCGGGGTAGACCTGCTGTCCGCGGTCGCGGTAGACCTGCTGTCCCCCGGCCGGGGTAGACCTGCTGTCCCCGGCCGGGATAGACCTGATGTCCCTGGACGGGGTAGACCTGCTGTCCCTGGACGGGGTAGACCCGCTGTCCCCCGGCCGGGATAGACCTGCTGTCCTTGGTCGGGGTAGACCGGCTGTCCCCGGCCGGGGTAGACCTGCTGTCCCCGGCCCGGGTAGACCTGCTGTCCGCGGTCGCGGTAGACCTGTTGTCCGCGGCCCGGGTAGACCTGTTGTCCGCGGTCGCGGTAGACCTGTTGTCCGCGGTCGCGGTAGACCTGTTGTCCGCGGCCCGGGTAGACCTGCTGTCCGCGGTCGCGGTAGACCTGTTGTCCGCGGCCCGGGTAGACCTGTTGTCCGCGGCCCGGGTAGACCTGTTGTCCGCGGTCGCGGTAGACCTGTTGTCCGCGGCCCGGGTAGACCTGTTGTCCGCGGTCGCGGTAGACCTGCTGTCCCCCGGCCGGGGTAGACCTGCTGTCCCCCGGCCGGGGTAGACCTGCTGTCCCCCGGCCGGGGTAGACCTGCTGTCCGCGGTCGCGGTAGACCTGCTGTCCCCGGCCGGGATAGACCTGATGTCCCTGGACGGGGTAGACCCGCTGTCCCCCGGCCGGGATAGACCTGCTGTCCTTGGTCGGGGTAGACCGGCTGTCCCCGGCCGGGGTGGAGCTGATGTCCCCGGCCCGGGTAGACCTGCTGTCCGCGGTCGCGGTAGACCTGTTGTCCGCGGCCCGGGTAGACCTGCTGTCCGCGGTCGCGGTAGACCTGTTGTCCGCGGCCCGGGTAGACCTGTTGTCCGCGGTCGCGGTAGACCTGTTGTCCGCGGTCGCGGTAGACCTGTTGTCCGCGGCCCGGGTAGACCTGCTGTCCGCGGTCGCGGTAGACCTGTTGTCCGCGGCCCGGGTAGACCTGTTGTCCGCGGCCCGGGTAGACCTGTTGTCCGCGGTCGCGGTAGACCTGTTGTCCGCGGCCCGGGTAGACCTGTTGTCCGCGGTCGCGGTAGACCTGCTGTCCCCCGGCCGGGGTAGACCTGCTGTCCCCCGGCCGGGGTAGACCTGCTGTCCCCCGGCCGGGGTAGACCTGCTGTCCGCGGTCGCGGTAGACCTGCTGTCCCCGGCCGGGATAGACCTGATGTCCCTGGACGGGGTAGACCCGCTGTCCCCCGGCCGGGATAGACCTGCTGTCCTTGGTCGGGGTAGACCGGCTGTCCCCGGCCGGGGTGGAGCTGATGTCCCCGGCCCGGGTAGACCTGCTGTCCGCGGTCGCGGTAGACCTGTTGTCCGCGGCCCGGGTAGACCTGTTGTCCGCGGTCGCGGTAGACCTGTTGTCCGCGGTCGCGGTAGACCTGTTGTCCGCGGCCCGGGTAGACCTGTTGTCCGCGGTCGCGGTAGACCTGTTGTCCGCGGCCCGGGTAGACCTGTTGTCCGCGGTCGCGGTAGACCTGTTGTCCGCGGCCCGGGTAGACCTGCTGTCCGCGGTCGCGGTAGACCTGCCGTCCCCCGGCCGGGGTAGACCTGCTGTCTGCGGCCGGGGTAGACCTGCTGTCCGCGGTCGCGGTAGACCTGCTGTCCCCGGCCGGGATAGACCTGATGTCCCTGGACGGGGTAGACCTGCTGTCCCTGGACGGGGTAGACCTGCTGTCCCCCGGCCGGGATAGACCTGCTGTCCTTGGTCGGGGTAGACCGGCTGTCCCCGGCCGGGGTGGAGCTGATGTCCCTGGACGGGGTAGACCTGTTGTCCCGCGGTCGGGGTAGACCTGTTGTCCGCGGCCGGGGTAGACCTGCTGTCCGCGGCCGGGGTAGACCTGCTGTCCGCGGTCGCGGTAGACCTGCTGTCCCCGGCCGGGATAGACCTGATGTCCCTGGACGGGGTAGACCTGCTGTCCCTGGACGGGGTAGACCTGCTGTCCCCCGGCCGGGATAGACCTGCTGTCCTTGGTCGGGGTAGACCTGCTGTCCCCGGCCGGGGTAGAGCTGATGTCCCAGGAAGGGGTAGACCTGCTGTCCCCCGGCCGGGGTAGACCTGCTGTCCGCGGCCCGGGTAGACCTGTTGTCCGCGGTCGCGGTAGACCTGTTGTCCGCGGCCCGGGTAGACCTGCTGTCCGCGGTCGCGGTAGACCTGTTGTCCGCGGCCCGGGTAGACCTGTTGTCCGCGGTCGCGGTAGACCTGTTGTCCGCGGCCCGGGTAGACCTGTTGTCCGCGGTCGCGGTAGACCTGTTGTCCGCGGCCCGGGTAGACCTGTTGTCCGCGGTCGCGGTAGACCTGTTGTCCGCGGCCGCGGTAGACCTGTTGTCCGCGGCCGCGGTAGACCTGTTGTCCGCGGTCGCGGTAGACCTGTTGTCCGCGGCCCGGGTAGACCTGTTGTCCGCGGTCGCGGTAGACCTGTTGTCCGCGGTCGCGGTAGACCTGTTGTCCGCGGCCCGGGTAGACCTGTTGTCGGCGCCGGCGCTGGAAGTTCACCAAGGGGTCGCTGTTTTCAGCTGCCTCCAGTTACGTCAAGCTAGGAGGCGGCTAGCGCCACCGCTTTGCCCCGGTCACGTACGCTACGTTCACTTGCAGCGAGGGCGGCCTCGGACACATATCTCCGTATTATGGGAGCGAGGTGACGGGCCGTCTCCCCCAGGCTGTTACCGTGCCTGTGTCCTCCGAGGCGGAGCTACGGGCCGGCCGCCCGGCCGGTCGCCGGCGCCAAGCTCAGAGAGAAACCGAAAGGGAGAGCGCCGGCAAGGGAGGCCCAAGCACCGAGAGAGGGTTGCCGCCTCGGCGGGACGAGTCGCGGGGCTCGTCCTGCTTCCCGTACCTATCCATCGTGCCGATGGGCCAGCTTCGTTTGCGAGGCCGCGGAAGCGCGCTACTGCTGCCAGAGAGAGAGAGTGTGCTGCCTAGGCGGGTCGAGTCGCGGGGCTCGTCCCGCTTCCCGTGCTACCCATCGTGCCCGATGGGCCCAGCTTGTTCCGGTGAGGCCGAGGAAAGCGTGTGCCGCTGCTTGCCAGAGAGAGAAAGCCGCTCGGGCGGCCGAGGCGAGAAGGGAAAAGGGTGTGGAGGAGGCAGAGAAGCCGCAGGCCGGGTCCCCCCCGCTCTGGTCGTGCTGCTGCCGATTCCGGTCCAGTCCCGCCTCCCTCCCCCCCCCACCCCAACCCTGGGGTGGGGAAAAACCGAACGCTGGTGGCTGGCGGGCGAGGCGGCGGCGCCTCGTCCCCCTCATGTGCTCGGCCTTAAGCCGGGGCCCCCCTCGGCGGGGTGCGGTTTTTTTCGGCTGTCGGTCTCGGTGGGGCACGGTGGCCGGCAGCCGCGGGCAGACGTCGGCCGGGGGCGCCTCTGTCGTTGTTCGAGCCCCGTACGAGGCTTTACCCCCCGCCCCGGCCCTTCCCCGAGAGTCCCGAAGACCGGGTTGCCCGGTCGGCCGAGGCTGGCGGCGCCCCGTTCCCCGCTCCCGACCCGCTGTTGCCAGGTGTGAGAGAGCCGTGTGTCGGAAAGGGGCTGCGGGGGACGCCCGGTGGGGCGCGCGGCCTTGCCTTCGGCTTTGCCCCGCTTTTTGCCGCTCCAGGGGCTCGGTGACGGGAGAAGTCGCCCGACGGGAATCGCGGGGCCGGGGTGGCGGCACCCCGTCCCTCGCCCCGAGTTGTTGTGGCCCTCGTCCCCCTTCCTCGGCCTTAAGCCGGGGACCCGCGCTTTGCGGGCGGAATTGTTTCAGGGGTGGCGGCCGGCCGCGGTGGCCGGCCCCTGCCCGCGTGCGGACCCGGACGCGACGGGGAAAAATGTCCCCGGCGAGAGAGATATATGGCGCGGGCGAGGCGGCGGCGCCTCGCCCCTTCCTCAGTTGTCGTGGCCGGTGCGGACCGAGCCACCGTGGCCCGGCGGGCTGCGTCGCGAACGGGTCCCCGCTTCGTTTTCTTTCGCTTTTGTAGGCGTGCGGCGGGCAGAGCGTGGGGGTCTGCCTTGCCGTACTTTTTTGGGTGTGAGGGGTTTCTGCCCCCCTGCTCCCATTGCGGCCCTAAGCCGCGGCACCGAGAAAAAAAACAGCGTCTGGAGGTGTGCGGGCCCCCCCGACCCCAAGCGAAAAGCGAAGGGGGCAGGGAGAAAAAAACCTCGTGGTTGTCGGCGGTGGTGTTGGGGGAGTGAGAGGCGCGGGCCTCGCCCCCACCCACCCCCGGGCCCGCGGCCCCCGTGGCTAGCACGGGTCTTGAGACGCGCGCCATGTGTGCCTTTTTATTTTCTGCTCCTGGTTTGCCGTTCTCTCCCCCGGTTGGTTTTTTTTTTTTTTTTTTTTTTTCCTCCGCGGGGGGGGAAAGCCGATCGCCGCGAGGCCGGGCGAAAAGCCGGGTTTTGGGGCCCCGTGGCCTCTCACGGTCGGTGGCAAACCTTTTTTTGTCGCACGCTTCGGATGGGTTCCCTCGGGGAAGAGGGGAAAGGGGGTGAAAACCCCCCGACCCCCGGCCCCGGCGGGGTGCGATGTCCCATCTTTGCCGTTGTCCAGTTAGAGGGAACCGTTGTCCGCAGATGCGGGTGGGTGGCGGCACCCCCCGTGCGCTCCTCCCGCTGCGATCAGCCGAAATTGTCCCGAAAGCCAAGCGGCCCGCCGGCGTCGGCGGGCCCCTGGGGCGCGTCGAGGAGGCTCGACGGCGCCGAGCCCGCGGGGGCGGTCTCTCGGGGACGAGTTCCCCCGCTCACACGCATTCACGCGGAGTCCCGCGGCCATCCGCCCGCTGCCCGCCTGGACTGTGGCGGTGTCGGCCACGGTGGGTGCGCACGTTGGGGCTGCCGTCGCCGTTGTCCCAGGACCGTGGCCGCGGGGCCCTTGTCGTCGCTCCTTGGTTCTTGTCTTCACGCTCCTTGCTTCTCCTCCTCCTCCTCCTCCTCCCTCCTTCTCCTTTCTTTTTCTCCTCCCCACACCAAACCCGATCGATGAGGCTTTTCGGGTCGCGTCGGAGAGGGCCCCCGGCGGGCCGGCTCCTGCCGGGGCTTCTCTGTCATGGGGAAGCCCACGGCGGTGTGTCCGGTGCTTGGCCAGGGTTGGTCTCCTCTCCAATTCGCTTCCCGTCGCAGGCGAGGTTCTGGCGTCCCTTTCCCCGCTCTGCCGGGGAAGGGCGTCTTTAACCGTCCCGGGCTGTGTGACGGCCGCGTGGCCCCGCGAGCCCCTCAGGTGTCCTTGGACTTAAAACCCCAAGAAAAGCCGTGTGGCGAGGTGGTGCCGGCCCCGGTCGCCGGGAAAGGAAAAAAGCGCCCCGTGGGTGCCGGCCGCGAGCAGCGCTCGGGCGGCGGTGCGGCTCGAGCGTGTGTGAGCCGAGACAGAGAGAGAGAAAAAGAGAGCGAGAGAGAGACACGCGGAAAGCCAGAGAGAAGGGAACGTAACGAGCCCCCGATGGGGCTGCGGACGGGGGAAAAGAGCCCGTTCCGCGCGCGTGTGCCGCTCTTTTGTCGTGCCGCCGCCTGCTGCAGAGCGAGCCGCCCCGGCCAGGGGGCCTCGGTTGTCCGGGCCGCGCCCGCCTCGTCGGGTCGCTGTCTCCTCTAGCACGTCCGGTGCTTTCCGCTCGGCCCGGT
>NC_081278.1:3705095-3707595 GCF_030490865.1 Poecile atricapillus
TTTTAAAGACTGGCATATAAAATCGCCACAAAAACTAAATTTTAAACCCTCAGAACCGGGAAGGGAGGTTTGGAAAAGTTTAAAACTGGAGTTCTACAACTCGTTGCATTGTTCTGAGGAATGTACTGCCCATTGTTTGGGGCGGGAGGGGTTGGAGGGATACCCAGAAGTGTACGTTGAGGAAACAATGGCCTGCTTATCTCTAAATGATAACGGGACTGGGGAGAGCCAGGAGAAGATTACCACACCCATAACGGCCCAGGAAGAAGTAACCGCCTTATCAGAACCAGAGGAGACCACTATTCAACCACAAAACAATGGGGAATCAGAGGACTGCCCTGTCATATCAGTTCCAGATAAGAATCCACCCTGCCCGCGCTGTGGAATGATAATGAATAAAATGCATGGACTAATTGAACATTTACTTAGAGCTCATGGAATTAGAGAATGCAAATTTAAATGCACCAAATGTGATTTGGAAAATACAAATTTTCACAGAATTGCCTGCCACTATCCAAAATGCAAAGGTAAAGCAAAAGAACCACCCCCGGGAAAATGGCCCTGTGATGTATGCCAGATGAGCTTTCAAACTAAAATTGGTTTGGGACAACATAAAAGAATTGCACACCCAGCAGTCAGAAACCAGGAAAGGATTGAAGCCACAAAACCAAAAGAAACATCAGCAAGAGGAGCCCACAAGAAATGCTGGAGTGAAGAGGAGGAAAATTTACTAATCCAACTAATTAAACAATATGAGGGTAATGAAAACATTAATAAACTGATTGCTGAACACATTCCATCCAAAACTGCAAAACAAATCAATGACAAGAGACGCTGTTTGGTATCAAAACAACCAGCCCCATTTGGATTACAACTTAGAGGAAAAACACAAGAGCAGCCACAGGAAAAAACCCGAAAGCCACCAAAACGTAAAGAAACCACAATAAACCAGTTGAAAAAGCACTATGAAAAGATGATCCCATCAAAAATCAGCGATGGCACCTTCATAGTGTACAAGGAAGCATTCCAAGAAATCCTCAAAAAGAAAAATAAAAATCCAGCCCACACCATCAGTGAAATAACCAAAGACTGCATAAAAGTATTTAAAGGGATGCACAGCCAGGAAAAGAACACCAGAAAACCAAAACAGGGTCACTCGCAGCCTAAGAGGAGACAAGCAGCAAAATGGATGAGCAAGAGAGCTATTAAAAAGGGTCAATATCTGAGATTCCAAAAGCTATTTTACACAGATAGAGGGAAACTGGCCCGCATTGTCCTGGATGATGTGGAGGGGTTAAAGTGCCAAATTCCTGCTAACGAGATCAGCTCAGTGTTCCGTGAAAGATGGGAAACACCCGGCAACTTCAAAGGCTTTGAAGATTTTGAAGCAGAAGGAACAACTGATAACACCAAGTTCCTGCCACTGATAACTGCCAAGGAGATTGATAAGAACATCAAAGAGATGGCCAAAACATCGGCTCCAGGCCCAGATGACATCACCCTGGGAGATCTGTGTAAGGCAGATCCGAAATTTTCACTACTGACAGAGATTTTTAATCTCTGGTTAACATCCGGAACAGTTCCTGACCAAGTAAAGAACTGCCGCACGGTCCTGCTTCCGAAGTCGGACCGGCCAGACCGTCTGAAGGACATTAACAACTGGAGGCCTATCACCATCGGCTCAACGGTGTTGAGACTGTTCTCCAGAGTCCTGACAGCACGTCTGAGCAAGGCTTGCCCCATCAATCCTCGTCAAAAGGGATTCACAAGGGCACCGGGATGTTCCGAGAATCTCCAGCTCCTGCAACTGTTGCTGAAGACCGCAAAGAGGGAGCACAACGAGATCGCAGTTGTTTTTGTGGACATTGCCAAAGCCTTTGACACAGTGAGTCACCAGCATATTATAGAGAGCCTAAGGCAGAGGAAAGTAGATGAGCACATCATTAATCTCATCCAAAGCATGTATGTGAACACCTCTACATGCATTAAGACCCAGGATGAGACATCAGCTCCCATTAATATACTAAAGGGAGTCAAACAGGGGGATCCTATGTCCCCATTGCTCTTTAACCTCGCGCTAGACCCTCTTCTGTGTAAATTAGAAAAGGAAGGACAGGGATATAAATGTGAGGATGCCAAGATAACAGCTATGGCTTTTGCAGATGATTTAGTGTTACTAAGCGACTCCTGGGAGGGGATGATGCATAACATCAAGATCCTTGAGACTTTTTGTGACATCACCGGTCTCAAGACGCAGGGGGAGAAATGCCATGGCTTCTACATCAAGCCAACTAAGGAATCTTATACCATCAATGACTGCCCCCCATGGACTGTGAATAATACACCCCTCAACATGATACCCCCAGGAGAATCGGAAAAATACCTCGGGCTGCAAGTGGACCCCTGGGTTGGCATTGCCCAGGCTGAACTGCTAGCTAAAACCAACACATGGCTGGAAAGGATAGGAAGAACAAAACTAAAACCACTGCAAAAAGTAGAT
>NC_081278.1:3712595-3720095 GCF_030490865.1 Poecile atricapillus
CCCCGAGAGGGAGGGAGGGAGGGAGAGGGCCTTCGGAAGCCGGCGGCGCTCCCTCCCCCGTCCGGGTCCGAGCAGATGGCGGCCCGGCTTCCACCTCGCTTTCTGCTTGGCTGGCTCGATCAGCGGGGCTGCCGTCTGCCTGCAGGCTTCAGTGGGGCCGGCCGGGGGCGAGCGGGAAGGAAGGCGCCGTCGGAGCGAAAGCCTCCGAGAGAGAGCCGGCGAGAAAGCTTCCTCGGAAAGGGAGGGCGCCGAGCCTCAAGCTGCCGGCGGCCCCGTCGGCCCGCTCCTCAGCCCCCGCAGGCGTTGTCCCCGTGCCGAGCGGCCGGCCGCTTGGGGAGCCGCCTGGGGCGTGGGTGGGTCGGGGCCACCGCCGTCGGCCCCAGCTGTCGCCCAGCAGGGGGGCGGGGAAAGCCCGGAAGGCGGTGCCAGGCAGGGTGACGTCGCAGGGCGGGGCCGCCCGGCAAGCGTCGCCGACCGGGGGCGGGGAAAAGCCCAGAAGGCGGTGCGCCGCGGGAGCCGGCGGCGAAGGGTGGTTCCGTGCCGGGCCCGCACGAGGCGGGCCCGGGGCCGACGACCTCCGCGGACCGCCGGAGAGCCGGCATGAGCAGGCGGCCGCCCGCCCGCCGCCTCTGCCGGCGATTCGAGTCCAGTGACGCGGGGGGCCGGCGGCTTCCAGCCGTGTCCCACCGCACGCTTCCGCCTGCTTCCATTCTCCCGCTGTCCGCCCCGAGGTGCGGCTTGCTGGCTGGTGCCGTGTCTCTGCTCCCCGCGGGGTGGGGACGCCCCGTTGCCGGTCGAGCGCGTCGGCGGGCCGGGCGCGGGCCGCGGGCTGCCCGTCGGCTCGGCTGGGAGGCGTCTGGCCGCGCAGGCAGGAAAAGAAATCCGATGGGCCGAGAATTTTTGATCCCGGCGAAGCGTTCGTGTGCCACCCCGACACAAGAGCCGTCCTTTCGGGAAAAGACAAAAGAAGAAGGGAAGGGGTGGGTGCGCGTGTGTCTGTGGGTGCGGGCGTGTGCGCGTGCCCGCGTGCGTGAAAAGAAACCAAAGAAAGAGACGGTCAGAAATACGCCTCGGCCTAGAGAACGGGAATATCGGGCGGGACGGGGCTGCCGGAGCTATCCGACGGCCGAGGGGCGCACAGGTCTCCCGGCTCCGGGGCCGGCGGACGCCGCCGGGCACGTCGTCAGAAGCCGCAGGGGCGGCCGGCGTGGAGCCGGCCGACAGGGCTACCCTGGTGGCGGGCGGGACCCACCCGGGAGGTTGGGTTCACCGAGGGCCGGGGCCGGGGCCGGGGCCGGGGCCGGGGCTGGCCAACAGGTCTAGCCCAGGGGCGGGCAGGCGGGCGTCCCCGGGAGGCCGGGTCCGCCCAGGGCCGGGGCCGGGGCCGGGGCCGGGGCCGGGGCCGGGGCCGGCCGACAGGCCTGGTCCGGTGGCGGGACACGAGGCAAACTTCAGAGGGGTACCCTTGTCCCCCAGGCGGGGTAGACCTGTGGTCCCCAACCGGGGTAGACCTGCTGTCCGCGGTCGCGGTAGACCTGCTGTCCCCGGCCGGGGTCGACCTGCTGCCCGTGGTTGGGGTAGACCTGCTGTCCGCGGCCGGGGTCGACCTGCTGTCCCCGGCCGAGGTAGACCTGCTGTCCCTGGACGGGGTAGACCTGTTGTCCCCCCGGCCGGGGTAGACCTGATGTCCCTGGACGGGGTAGACCTGTTGTCCCGCGGTCGGGGTAGACCTGTTGTCCCCCCGGCCGGGGTAGACCTGCTGTCCCTGGACAGGGTAGACCTGTTGTCCCCGGCCGGGGTAGACCTGATGTCCCCGGCCGAGGTAGACCTGCTGTCCCTGGACGGGGTAGACCTGTTGTCCCCCCGGCCGGGGTAGACCTGATGTCCCTGGACGGGGTAGACCTGTTGTCCGCGGCCCGGGTAGACCTGCTGTCCGCGGTCGCGGTAGACCTGCTGTCCCCCGGCCGGGGTAGACCTGCTGTCTGCGGTCGCGGTAGACCTGCTGTCCCCGGCCGGGGTAGACCTGCTGTCCCTGGACGGGGTAGACCTGTTGTCCCGCGGTCGGGGTAGACCTGATGTCCCTGGACGGGGTAGACCTGTTGTCCGCGGCCCGGGTAGACCCGCTGTCCAAGGTCGCGGTAGACCTGCTGACCGCGGCCCGGGTAGACCTGTTGTCCCTGGACGGGGTAGACCTGTTGTCCGCGGCCGGGGTAGACCTGCTGTCCGCGGTCGCGGTAGACCTGCTGTCCCCCGGCCGGGGTAGACCTGCTGTCTGCGGTCGCGGTAGACCTGCTGTCCCCGGCCGGGGTAGACCTGCTGTCCCTGGACGGGGTAGACCTGTTGTCCCGCGGTCGGGGTAGACCTGATGTCCCTGGACGGGGTAGACCTGTTGTCCGCGGCCCGGGTAGACCTGCTGTCCACGGTCGCGGTAGACCTGCTGTCCGCGGCCCGGGTAGACCTGTTGTCCCTGGACGGGGTAGACCTGTTGTCCGCGGCCGGGGTAGACCTGCTGTCCGCGGTCGCGGTAGACCTGCTGTCCCCCGGCCGGGGTAGACCTGCTGTCCCCGGCCGGGATAGACCTGATGTCCCTGGACGGGGTAGACCTGCTGTCCCTGGACGGGGTAGACCCGCTGTCCCCCGGCCGGGATAGACCTGCTGTCCTTGGTCGGGGTAGACCTGTTGTCCGCGGCCCGGGTAGACCTGCTGTCCACGGTCGCGGTAGACCTGCTGTCCGCGGCCCGGGTAGACCTGTTGTCCCTGGACGGGGTAGACCTGTTGTCCGCGGCCGGGGTAGACCTGCTGTCCGCGGTCGCGGTAGACCTGCTGTCCCCCGGCCGGGGTAGACCTGCTGTCCCCGGCCGGGATAGACCTGATGTCCCTGGACGGGGTAGACCTGCTGTCCCTGGACGGGGTAGACCCGCTGTCCCCCGGCCGGGATAGACCTGCTGTCCTTGGTCGGGGTAGACCGGCTGTCCCCGGCCGGGGTAGACCTGCTGTCCCCGGCCCGGGTAGACCTGCTGTCCGCGGTCGCGGTAGACCTGTTGTCCGCGGCCCGGGTAGACCTGTTGTCCGCGGTCGCGGTAGACCTGTTGTCCGCGGTCGCGGTAGACCTGTTGTCCGCGGCCCGGGTAGACCTGCTGTCCGCGGTCGCGGTAGACCTGTTGTCCGCGGCCCGGGTAGACCTGTTGTCCGCGGCCCGGGTAGACCTGTTGTCCGCGGTCGCGGTAGACCTGTTGTCCGCGGCCCGGGTAGACCTGTTGTCCGCGGTCGCGGTAGACCTGCTGTCCCCCGGCCGGGGTAGACCTGCTGTCCCCCGGCCGGGGTAGACCTGCTGTCCCCCGGCCGGGGTAGACCTGCTGTCCGCGGTCGCGGTAGACCTGCTGTCCCCGGCCGGGATAGACCTGATGTCCCTGGACGGGGTAGACCCGCTGTCCCCCGGCCGGGATAGACCTGCTGTCCTTGGTCGGGGTAGACCGGCTGTCCCCGGCCGGGGTGGAGCTGATGTCCCCGGCCCGGGTAGACCTGCTGTCCGCGGTCGCGGTAGACCTGTTGTCCGCGGCCCGGGTAGACCTGCTGTCCGCGGTCGCGGTAGACCTGTTGTCCGCGGCCCGGGTAGACCTGTTGTCCGCGGTCGCGGTAGACCTGTTGTCCGCGGTCGCGGTAGACCTGTTGTCCGCGGCCCGGGTAGACCTGCTGTCCGCGGTCGCGGTAGACCTGTTGTCCGCGGCCCGGGTAGACCTGTTGTCCGCGGCCCGGGTAGACCTGTTGTCCGCGGTCGCGGTAGACCTGTTGTCCGCGGCCCGGGTAGACCTGTTGTCCGCGGTCGCGGTAGACCTGCTGTCCCCCGGCCGGGGTAGACCTGCTGTCCCCCGGCCGGGGTAGACCTGCTGTCCGCGGCCGGGGTAGACCTGCTGTCCGCGGTCGCGGTAGACCTGCTGTCCCCGGCCGGGATAGACCTGATGTCCCTGGACGGGGTAGACCCGCTGTCCCCCGGCCGGGATAGACCTGCTGTCCTTGGTCGGGGTAGACCGGCTGTCCCCGGCCGGGGTGGAGCTGATGTCCCCGGCCCGGGTAGACCTGCTGTCCGCGGTCGCGGTAGACCTGTTGTCCGCGGCCCGGGTAGACCTGTTGTCCGCGGTCGCGGTAGACCTGTTGTCCGCGGTCGCGGTAGACCTGTTGTCCGCGGCCCGGGTAGACCTGTTGTCCGCGGTCGCGGTAGACCTGTTGTCCGCGGCCCGGGTAGACCTGTTGTCCGCGGTCGCGGTAGACCTGTTGTCCGCGGCCCGGGTAGACCTGCTGTCCGCGGTCGCGGTAGACCTGCCGTCCCCCGGCCGGGGTAGACCTGCTGTCTGCGGCCGGGGTAGACCTGCTGTCCGCGGTCGCGGTAGACCTGCTGTCCCCGGCCGGGATAGACCTGATGTCCCTGGACGGGGTAGACCTGCTGTCCCTGGACGGGGTAGACCTGCTGTCCCCCGGCCGGGATAGACCTGCTGTCCTTGGTCGGGGTAGACCGGCTGTCCCCGGCCGGGGTGGAGCTGATGTCCCTGGACGGGGTAGACCTGTTGTCCCGCGGTCGGGGTAGACCTGTTGTCCGCGGCCGGGGTAGACCTGCTGTCCGCGGCCGGGGTAGACCTGCTGTCCGCGGTCGCGGTAGACCTGCTGTCCCCGGCCGGGATAGACCTGATGTCCCTGGACGGGGTAGACCTGCTGTCCCTGGACGGGGTAGACCTGCTGTCCCCCGGCCGGGATAGACCTGCTGTCCTTGGTCGGGGTAGACCTGCTGTCCCCGGCCGGGGTAGAGCTGATGTCCCAGGAAGGGGTAGACCTGCTGTCCCCCGGCCGGGGTAGACCTGCTGTCCGCGGCCCGGGTAGACCTGTTGTCCGCGGTCGCGGTAGACCTGTTGTCCGCGGCCCGGGTAGACCTGCTGTCCGCGGTCGCGGTAGACCTGTTGTCCGCGGCCCGGGTAGACCTGTTGTCCGCGGTCGCGGTAGACCTGTTGTCCGCGGCCCGGGTAGACCTGTTGTCCGCGGTCGCGGTAGACCTGTTGTCCGCGGCCCGGGTAGACCTGTTGTCCGCGGTCGCGGTAGACCTGTTGTCCGCGGCCGCGGTAGACCTGTTGTCCGCGGCCGCGGTAGACCTGTTGTCCGCGGTCGCGGTAGACCTGTTGTCCGCGGCCCGGGTAGACCTGTTGTCCGCGGTCGCGGTAGACCTGTTGTCCGCGGTCGCGGTAGACCTGTTGTCCGCGGCCCGGGTAGACCTGTTGTCGGCGCCGGCGCTGGAAGTTCACCAAGGGGTCGCTGTTTTCAGCTGCCTCCAGTTACGTCAAGCTAGGAGGCGGCTAGCGCCACCGCTTTGCCCCGGTCACGTACGCTACGTTCACTTGCAGCGAGGGCGGCCTCGGACACATATCTCCGTATTATGGGAGCGAGGTGACGGGCCGTCTCCCCCAGGCTGTTACCGTGCCTGTGTCCTCCGAGGCGGAGCTACGGGCCGGCCGCCCGGCCGGTCGCCGGCGCCAAGCTCAGAGAGAAACCGAAAGGGAGAGCGCCGGCAAGGGAGGCCCAAGCACCGAGAGAGGGTTGCCGCCTCGGCGGGACGAGTCGCGGGGCTCGTCCTGCTTCCCGTACCTATCCATCGTGCCGATGGGCCAGCTTCGTTTGCGAGGCCGCGGAAGCGCGCTACTGCTGCCAGAGAGAGAGAGTGTGCTGCCTAGGCGGGTCGAGTCGCGGGGCTCGTCCCGCTTCCCGTGCTACCCATCGTGCCCGATGGGCCCAGCTTGTTCCGGTGAGGCCGAGGAAAGCGTGTGCCGCTGCTTGCCAGAGAGAGAAAGCCGCTCGGGCGGCCGAGGCGAGAAGGGAAAAGGGTGTGGAGGAGGCAGAGAAGCCGCAGGCCGGGTCCCCCCCGCTCTGGTCGTGCTGCTGCCGATTCCGGTCCAGTCCCGCCTCCCTCCCCCCCCCACCCCAACCCTGGGGTGGGGAAAAACCGAACGCTGGTGGCTGGCGGGCGAGGCGGCGGCGCCTCGTCCCCCTCATGTGCTCGGCCTTAAGCCGGGGCCCCCCTCGGCGGGGTGCGGTTTTTTTCGGCTGTCGGTCTCGGTGGGGCACGGTGGCCGGCAGCCGCGGGCAGACGTCGGCCGGGGGCGCCTCTGTCGTTGTTCGAGCCCCGTACGAGGCTTTACCCCCCGCCCCGGCCCTTCCCCGAGAGTCCCGAAGACCGGGTTGCCCGGTCGGCCGAGGCTGGCGGCGCCCCGTTCCCCGCTCCCGACCCGCTGTTGCCAGGTGTGAGAGAGCCGTGTGTCGGAAAGGGGCTGCGGGGGACGCCCGGTGGGGCGCGCGGCCTTGCCTTCGGCTTTGCCCCGCTTTTTGCCGCTCCAGGGGCTCGGTGACGGGAGAAGTCGCCCGACGGGAATCGCGGGGCCGGGGTGGCGGCACCCCGTCCCTCGCCCCGAGTTGTTGTGGCCCTCGTCCCCCTTCCTCGGCCTTAAGCCGGGGACCCGCGCTTTGCGGGCGGAATTGTTTCAGGGGTGGCGGCCGGCCGCGGTGGCCGGCCCCTGCCCGCGTGCGGACCCGGACGCGACGGGGAAAAATGTCCCCGGCGAGAGAGATATATGGCGCGGGCGAGGCGGCGGCGCCTCGCCCCTTCCTCAGTTGTCGTGGCCGGTGCGGACCGAGCCACCGTGGCCCGGCGGGCTGCGTCGCGAACGGGTCCCCGCTTCGTTTTCTTTCGCTTTTGTAGGCGTGCGGCGGGCAGAGCGTGGGGGTCTGCCTTGCCGTACTTTTTTGGGTGTGAGGGGTTTCTGCCCCCCTGCTCCCATTGCGGCCCTAAGCCGCGGCACCGAGAAAAAAAACAGCGTCTGGAGGTGTGCGGGCCCCCCCGACCCCAAGCGAAAAGCGAAGGGGGCAGGGAGAAAAAAACCTCGTGGTTGTCGGCGGTGGTGTTGGGGGAGTGAGAGGCGCGGGCCTCGCCCCCACCCACCCCCGGGCCCGCGGCCCCCGTGGCTAGCACGGGTCTTGAGACGCGCGCCATGTGTGCCTTTTTATTTTCTGCTCCTGGTTTGCCGTTCTCTCCCCCGGTTGGTTTTTTTTTTTTTTTTTTTTTTTCCTCCGCGGGGGGGGAAAGCCGATCGCCGCGAGGCCGGGCGAAAAGCCGGGTTTTGGGGCCCCGTGGCCTCTCACGGTCGGTGGCAAACCTTTTTTTGTCGCACGCTTCGGATGGGTTCCCTCGGGGAAGAGGGGAAAGGGGGTGAAAACCCCCCGACCCCCGGCCCCGGCGGGGTGCGATGTCCCATCTTTGCCGTTGTCCAGTTAGAGGGAACCGTTGTCCGCAGATGCGGGTGGGTGGCGGCACCCCCCGTGCGCTCCTCCCGCTGCGATCAGCCGAAATTGTCCCGAAAGCCAAGCGGCCCGCCGGCGTCGGCGGGCCCCTGGGGCGCGTCGAGGAGGCTCGACGGCGCCGAGCCCGCGGGGGCGGTCTCTCGGGGACGAGTTCCCCCGCTCACA
>NC_081278.1:3732595-3742595 GCF_030490865.1 Poecile atricapillus
GGCTGGCGGCCCCTGGGGTGGCACCCAGGGGCACGCGAGCCGCCCTCGGCGGCTGGTGGCCACTGGGTAGACCTGTTGCACGCGAGGGGCCTTTGTCGGCCGGCGGCCTTCGGCGGCTGGGTAGACCTGCTGTCGGCCGCCGGGCGGCTGCCGGGTAGACCTGCTGTCGGCCGGCCGGCTGGGTAGACCTGCTGTCGGCCGTCGGCCGGGTAGACCTGCTGTCGGCCGGCCGGCGGGTAGACCTGCTGTCGGTTGGCCGCCGGGTAGACCTGCTGTCGGCCGGGGGCTGGGTAGACCTGCTGTCGTCCCCCCCGGCAGCTGGGTAGACCTGCTGTCGGCCGGCGGGCGGCTGCCGGGTAGACCTGCTGTCGGCCGGCGGGCGGCTGCCGCTGGGTAGACCTGCTGTCGGCCGGCCGCCGGGTAGACCTGCTGTCGGCCGCCGGGCGGCTGCCGGGTAGACCTGCTGTCGGCCGGCCGGCTGGGTAGACCTGCTGTCGGCCGTCGGCCGGGTAGACCTGCTGTCGGCCGGCCGGCGGGTAGACCTGCTGTCGGTTGGCCGCCGGGTAGACCTGCTGTCGGCCGGGGGCTGGGTAGACCTGCTGTCGTCCGCCCGGCAGCTGGGTAGACCTGCTGTCGGCCGTTGGCCGGGCGGCTGCCGGGTAGACCTGCTGTCGGTCGGCGGGCAGCTGGGTAGACCTGCTGTCGGCCTGCCGCTGGGTTGACCTGCTGTCGGCCGCCGGGCGGCTGCCGCTGGGTAGACCTGTTGTCCGCCTGCCGCCGGGTAGACCTGCTGTCGGCCGGCTGCTGGGTTGACCTGCTGTCGGCCGGCCGGCGGCCGGGTAGACCTGCTGTCGGCCTGCCGCCGGGTAGACCTGCTGTCGGGCGTCTGGGTAGACCTGCTGTCGGCCGTCGGCCGGGTAGACCTGCTGTCGGCCGCCGGGCGGCTGCCGGGTAGACCTGCTGTCGGCCGGCCGCCGGGTAGACCTGCTGTCGGCCGTCGGCCGGGTAGACCTGCTGTCGGCCGCCGGGCGGCTGCCGGGTAGACCTGCTGTCGGCCGGCTGCTGGGTAGACCTGCTGTCGGCCGGCCGGCGGCCGGGTAGACCTGCTGTCGGCCTGCCGCCGGGTAGACCTGCTGTCGGGCGTCTGGGTAGACCTGCTGTCGGCCGTCGGCCGGGTAGACCTGCTGTCGGCCGCCGGGCGGCTGCCGGGTAGACCTGCTGTCGGCCGGCCGCCGGGTAGACCTGCTGTCGGCCGTCGGCCGGGTAGACCTGCTGTCGGCCGCCGGGCGGCTGCCGGGTAGACCTGCTGTCGGCCGGCTGCTGGGTAGACCTGCTGTCGGCCGGCCGGCGGCCGGGTAGACCTGCTGTCGGCCTGCCGCTGGGTAGACCTGCTGTCGTCCCCCGGGCAGCTGGGTAGACCTGCTGTCGGCCGGCCGCTGGTTTGACCTGCTGTCAGCCGGCGGGCCGCCGTGCGATGCGTCGAGCGGCTCTCCCCTATCGGCCTGAGCCCCTCGCCGCCTTCGCTTCTCCCCGAGAGGGAGGGAGGGAGGGAGAGGGCCTTCGGAAGCCGGCGGCGCTCCCTCCCCCGTCCGGGTCCGAGCAGATGGCGGCCCGGCTTCCACCTCGCTTTCTGCTTGGCTGGCTCGATCAGCGGGGCTGCCGTCTGCCTGCAGGCTTCAGTGGGGCCGGCCGGGGGCGAGCGGGAAGGAAGGCGCCGTCGGAGCGAAAGCCTCCGAGAGAGAGCCGGCGAGAAAGCTTCCTCGGAAAGGGAGGGCGCCGAGCCTCAAGCTGCCGGCGGCCCCGTCGGCCCGCTCCTCAGCCCCCGCAGGCGTTGTCCCCGTGCCGAGCGGCCGGCCGCTTGGGGAGCCGCCTGGGGCGTGGGTGGGTCGGGGCCACCGCCGTCGGCCCCAGCTGTCGCCCAGCAGGGGGGCGGGGAAAGCCCGGAAGGCGGTGCCAGGCAGGGTGACGTCGCAGGGCGGGGCCGCCCGGCAAGCGTCGCCGACCGGGGGCGGGGAAAAGCCCAGAAGGCGGTGCGCCGCGGGAGCCGGCGGCGAAGGGTGGTTCCGTGCCGGGCCCGCACGAGGCGGGCCCGGGGCCGACGACCTCCGCGGACCGCCGGAGAGCCGGCATGAGCAGGCGGCCGCCCGCCCGCCGCCTCTGCCGGCGATTCGAGTCCAGTGACGCGGGGGGCCGGCGGCTTCCAGCCGCGTCCCACCGCACGCTTCCGCCTGCTTCCATTCTCCCGCTGTCCGCCCCGAGGTGCGGCTTGCTGGCTGGTGCCGTGTCTCTGCTCCCCGCGGGGTGGGGACGCCCCGTTGCCGGTCGAGCGCGTCGGCGGGCCGGGCGCGGGCCGCGGGCTGCCCGTCGGCTCGGCTGGGAGGCGTCTGGCCGCGCAGGCAGGAAAAGAAATCCGATGGGCCGAGAATTTTTGATCCCGGCGAAGCGTTCGTGTGCCACCCCGACACAAGAGCCGTCCTTTCGGGAAAAGACAAAAGAAGAAGGGAAGGGGTGGGTGCGCGTGTGTCTGTGGGTGCGGGCGTGTGCGCGTGCCCGCGTGCGTGAAAAGAAACCAAAGAAAGAGACGGTCAGAAATACGCCTCGGCCTAGAGAACGGGAATATCGGGCGGGACGGGGCTGCCGGAGCTATCCGACGGCCGAGGGGCGCACAGGTCTCCCGGCTCCGGGGCCGGCGGACGCCGCCGGGCACGTCGTCAGAAGCCGCAGGGGCGGCCGGCGTGGAGCCGGCCGACAGGGCTACCCTGGTGGCGGGCGGGACCCACCCGGGAGGTTGGGTTCACCGAGGGCCGGGGCCGGGGCCGGGGCCGGGGCCGGGGCTGGCCAACAGGTCTAGCCCAGGGGCGGGCAGGCGGGCGTCCCCGGGAGGCCGGGTCCGCCCAGGGCCGGGGCCGGGGCCGGGGCCGGGGCCGGGGCCGGGGCCGGCCGACAGGCCTGGTCCGGTGGCGGGACACGAGGCAAACTTCAGAGGGGTACCCTTGTCCCCCAGGCGGGGTAGACCTGTGGTCCCCAACCGGGGTAGACCTGCTGTCCGCGGTCGCGGTAGACCTGCTGTCCCCGGCCGGGGTCGACCTGCTGCCCGTGGTTGGGGTAGACCTGCTGTCCGCGGCCGGGGTCGACCTGCTGTCCCCGGCCGAGGTAGACCTGCTGTCCCTGGACGGGGTAGACCTGTTGTCCCCCCGGCCGGGGTAGACCTGATGTCCCTGGACGGGGTAGACCTGTTGTCCCGCGGTCGGGGTAGACCTGTTGTCCCCCCGGCCGGGGTAGACCTGCTGTCCCTGGACAGGGTAGACCTGTTGTCCCCGGCCGGGGTAGACCTGATGTCCCCGGCCGAGGTAGACCTGCTGTCCCTGGACGGGGTAGACCTGTTGTCCCCCCGGCCGGGGTAGACCTGATGTCCCTGGACGGGGTAGACCTGTTGTCCGCGGCCCGGGTAGACCTGCTGTCCGCGGTCGCGGTAGACCTGCTGTCCCCCGGCCGGGGTAGACCTGCTGTCTGCGGTCGCGGTAGACCTGCTGTCCCCGGCCGGGGTAGACCTGCTGTCCCTGGACGGGGTAGACCTGTTGTCCCGCGGTCGGGGTAGACCTGATGTCCCTGGACGGGGTAGACCTGTTGTCCGCGGCCCGGGTAGACCCGCTGTCCAAGGTCGCGGTAGACCTGCTGACCGCGGCCCGGGTAGACCTGTTGTCCCTGGACGGGGTAGACCTGTTGTCCGCGGCCGGGGTAGACCTGCTGTCCGCGGTCGCGGTAGACCTGCTGTCCCCCGGCCGGGGTAGACCTGCTGTCTGCGGTCGCGGTAGACCTGCTGTCCCCGGCCGGGGTAGACCTGCTGTCCCTGGACGGGGTAGACCTGTTGTCCCGCGGTCGGGGTAGACCTGATGTCCCTGGACGGGGTAGACCTGTTGTCCGCGGCCCGGGTAGACCTGCTGTCCACGGTCGCGGTAGACCTGCTGTCCGCGGCCCGGGTAGACCTGTTGTCCCTGGACGGGGTAGACCTGTTGTCCGCGGCCGGGGTAGACCTGCTGTCCGCGGTCGCGGTAGACCTGCTGTCCCCCGGCCGGGGTAGACCTGCTGTCCCCGGCCGGGATAGACCTGATGTCCCTGGACGGGGTAGACCTGCTGTCCCTGGACGGGGTAGACCCGCTGTCCCCCGGCCGGGATAGACCTGCTGTCCTTGGTCGGGGTAGACCTGTTGTCCGCGGCCCGGGTAGACCTGCTGTCCACGGTCGCGGTAGACCTGCTGTCCGCGGCCCGGGTAGACCTGTTGTCCCTGGACGGGGTAGACCTGTTGTCCGCGGCCGGGGTAGACCTGCTGTCCGCGGTCGCGGTAGACCTGCTGTCCCCCGGCCGGGGTAGACCTGCTGTCCCCGGCCGGGATAGACCTGATGTCCCTGGACGGGGTAGACCTGCTGTCCCTGGACGGGGTAGACCCGCTGTCCCCCGGCCGGGATAGACCTGCTGTCCTTGGTCGGGGTAGACCGGCTGTCCCCGGCCGGGGTAGACCTGCTGTCCCCGGCCCGGGTAGACCTGCTGTCCGCGGTCGCGGTAGACCTGTTGTCCGCGGCCCGGGTAGACCTGTTGTCCGCGGTCGCGGTAGACCTGTTGTCCGCGGTCGCGGTAGACCTGTTGTCCGCGGCCCGGGTAGACCTGCTGTCCGCGGTCGCGGTAGACCTGTTGTCCGCGGCCCGGGTAGACCTGTTGTCCGCGGCCCGGGTAGACCTGTTGTCCGCGGTCGCGGTAGACCTGTTGTCCGCGGCCCGGGTAGACCTGTTGTCCGCGGTCGCGGTAGACCTGCTGTCCCCCGGCCGGGGTAGACCTGCTGTCCCCCGGCCGGGGTAGACCTGCTGTCCCCCGGCCGGGGTAGACCTGCTGTCCGCGGTCGCGGTAGACCTGCTGTCCCCGGCCGGGATAGACCTGATGTCCCTGGACGGGGTAGACCCGCTGTCCCCCGGCCGGGATAGACCTGCTGTCCTTGGTCGGGGTAGACCGGCTGTCCCCGGCCGGGGTGGAGCTGATGTCCCCGGCCCGGGTAGACCTGCTGTCCGCGGTCGCGGTAGACCTGTTGTCCGCGGCCCGGGTAGACCTGCTGTCCGCGGTCGCGGTAGACCTGTTGTCCGCGGCCCGGGTAGACCTGTTGTCCGCGGTCGCGGTAGACCTGTTGTCCGCGGTCGCGGTAGACCTGTTGTCCGCGGCCCGGGTAGACCTGCTGTCCGCGGTCGCGGTAGACCTGTTGTCCGCGGCCCGGGTAGACCTGTTGTCCGCGGCCCGGGTAGACCTGTTGTCCGCGGTCGCGGTAGACCTGTTGTCCGCGGCCCGGGTAGACCTGTTGTCCGCGGTCGCGGTAGACCTGCTGTCCCCCGGCCGGGGTAGACCTGCTGTCCCCCGGCCGGGGTAGACCTGCTGTCCGCGGCCGGGGTAGACCTGCTGTCCGCGGTCGCGGTAGACCTGCTGTCCCCGGCCGGGATAGACCTGATGTCCCTGGACGGGGTAGACCCGCTGTCCCCCGGCCGGGATAGACCTGCTGTCCTTGGTCGGGGTAGACCGGCTGTCCCCGGCCGGGGTGGAGCTGATGTCCCCGGCCCGGGTAGACCTGCTGTCCGCGGTCGCGGTAGACCTGTTGTCCGCGGCCCGGGTAGACCTGTTGTCCGCGGTCGCGGTAGACCTGTTGTCCGCGGTCGCGGTAGACCTGTTGTCCGCGGCCCGGGTAGACCTGTTGTCCGCGGTCGCGGTAGACCTGTTGTCCGCGGCCCGGGTAGACCTGTTGTCCGCGGTCGCGGTAGACCTGTTGTCCGCGGCCCGGGTAGACCTGCTGTCCGCGGTCGCGGTAGACCTGCCGTCCCCCGGCCGGGGTAGACCTGCTGTCTGCGGCCGGGGTAGACCTGCTGTCCGCGGTCGCGGTAGACCTGCTGTCCCCGGCCGGGATAGACCTGATGTCCCTGGACGGGGTAGACCTGCTGTCCCTGGACGGGGTAGACCTGCTGTCCCCCGGCCGGGATAGACCTGCTGTCCTTGGTCGGGGTAGACCGGCTGTCCCCGGCCGGGGTGGAGCTGATGTCCCTGGACGGGGTAGACCTGTTGTCCCGCGGTCGGGGTAGACCTGTTGTCCGCGGCCGGGGTAGACCTGCTGTCCGCGGCCGGGGTAGACCTGCTGTCCGCGGTCGCGGTAGACCTGCTGTCCCCGGCCGGGATAGACCTGATGTCCCTGGACGGGGTAGACCTGCTGTCCCTGGACGGGGTAGACCTGCTGTCCCCCGGCCGGGATAGACCTGCTGTCCTTGGTCGGGGTAGACCTGCTGTCCCCGGCCGGGGTAGAGCTGATGTCCCAGGAAGGGGTAGACCTGCTGTCCCCCGGCCGGGGTAGACCTGCTGTCCGCGGCCCGGGTAGACCTGTTGTCCGCGGTCGCGGTAGACCTGTTGTCCGCGGCCCGGGTAGACCTGCTGTCCGCGGTCGCGGTAGACCTGTTGTCCGCGGCCCGGGTAGACCTGTTGTCCGCGGTCGCGGTAGACCTGTTGTCCGCGGCCCGGGTAGACCTGTTGTCCGCGGTCGCGGTAGACCTGTTGTCCGCGGCCCGGGTAGACCTGTTGTCCGCGGTCGCGGTAGACCTGTTGTCCGCGGCCGCGGTAGACCTGTTGTCCGCGGCCGCGGTAGACCTGTTGTCCGCGGTCGCGGTAGACCTGTTGTCCGCGGCCCGGGTAGACCTGTTGTCCGCGGTCGCGGTAGACCTGTTGTCCGCGGTCGCGGTAGACCTGTTGTCCGCGGCCCGGGTAGACCTGTTGTCGGCGCCGGCGCTGGAAGTTCACCAAGGGGTCGCTGTTTTCAGCTGCCTCCAGTTACGTCAAGCTAGGAGGCGGCTAGCGCCACCGCTTTGCCCCGGTCACGTACGCTACGTTCACTTGCAGCGAGGGCGGCCTCGGACACATATCTCCGTATTATGGGAGCGAGGTGACGGGCCGTCTCCCCCAGGCTGTTACCGTGCCTGTGTCCTCCGAGGCGGAGCTACGGGCCGGCCGCCCGGCCGGTCGCCGGCGCCAAGCTCAGAGAGAAACCGAAAGGGAGAGCGCCGGCAAGGGAGGCCCAAGCACCGAGAGAGGGTTGCCGCCTCGGCGGGACGAGTCGCGGGGCTCGTCCTGCTTCCCGTACCTATCCATCGTGCCGATGGGCCAGCTTCGTTTGCGAGGCCGCGGAAGCGCGCTACTGCTGCCAGAGAGAGAGAGTGTGCTGCCTAGGCGGGTCGAGTCGCGGGGCTCGTCCCGCTTCCCGTGCTACCCATCGTGCCCGATGGGCCCAGCTTGTTCCGGTGAGGCCGAGGAAAGCGTGTGCCGCTGCTTGCCAGAGAGAGAAAGCCGCTCGGGCGGCCGAGGCGAGAAGGGAAAAGGGTGTGGAGGAGGCAGAGAAGCCGCAGGCCGGGTCCCCCCCGCTCTGGTCGTGCTGCTGCCGATTCCGGTCCAGTCCCGCCTCCCTCCCCCCCCCACCCCAACCCTGGGGTGGGGAAAAACCGAACGCTGGTGGCTGGCGGGCGAGGCGGCGGCGCCTCGTCCCCCTCATGTGCTCGGCCTTAAGCCGGGGCCCCCCTCGGCGGGGTGCGGTTTTTTTCGGCTGTCGGTCTCGGTGGGGCACGGTGGCCGGCAGCCGCGGGCAGACGTCGGCCGGGGGCGCCTCTGTCGTTGTTCGAGCCCCGTACGAGGCTTTACCCCCCGCCCCGGCCCTTCCCCGAGAGTCCCGAAGACCGGGTTGCCCGGTCGGCCGAGGCTGGCGGCGCCCCGTTCCCCGCTCCCGACCCGCTGTTGCCAGGTGTGAGAGAGCCGTGTGTCGGAAAGGGGCTGCGGGGGACGCCCGGTGGGGCGCGCGGCCTTGCCTTCGGCTTTGCCCCGCTTTTTGCCGCTCCAGGGGCTCGGTGACGGGAGAAGTCGCCCGACGGGAATCGCGGGGCCGGGGTGGCGGCACCCCGTCCCTCGCCCCGAGTTGTTGTGGCCCTCGTCCCCCTTCCTCGGCCTTAAGCCGGGGACCCGCGCTTTGCGGGCGGAATTGTTTCAGGGGTGGCGGCCGGCCGCGGTGGCCGGCCCCTGCCCGCGTGCGGACCCGGACGCGACGGGGAAAAATGTCCCCGGCGAGAGAGATATATGGCGCGGGCGAGGCGGCGGCGCCTCGCCCCTTCCTCAGTTGTCGTGGCCGGTGCGGACCGAGCCATTCGCTTTTGTAGGCGTGCGGCGGGCAGAGCGTGGGGGTCTGCCTTGCCGTACTTTTTTGGGTGTGAGGGGTTTCTGCCCCCCTGCTCCCATTGCGGCCCTAAGCCGCGGCACCGAGAAAAAAAACAGCGTCTGGAGGTGTGCGGGCCCCCCCGACCCCAAGCGAAAAGCGAAGGGGGCAGGGAGAAAAAAACCTCGTGGTTGTCGGCGGTGGTGTTGGGGGAGTGAGAGGCGCGGGCCTCGCCCCCACCCACCCCCGGGCCCGCGGCCCCCGTGGCTAGCACGGGTCTTGAGACGCGCGCCATGTGTGCCTTTTTATTTTCTGCTCCTGGTTTGCCGTTCTCTCCCCCGGTTGGTTTTTTTTTTTTTTTTTTTTTTTCCTCCGCGGGGGGGGAAAGCCGATCGCCGCGAGGCCGGGCGAAAAGCCGGGTTTTGGGGCCCCGTGGCCTCTCACGGTCGGTGGCAAACCTTTTTTTGTCGCACGCTTCGGATGGGTTCCCTCGGGGAAGAGGGGAAAGGGGGTGAAAACCCCCCGACCCCCGGCCCCGGCGGGGTGCGATGTCCCATCTTTGCCGTTGTCCAGTTAGAGGGAACCGTTGTCCGCAGATGCGGGTGGGTGGCGGCACCCCCCGTGCGCTCCTCCCGCTGCGATCAGCCGAAATTGTCCCGAAAGCCAAGCGGCCCGCCGGCGTCGGCGGGCCCCTGGGGCGCGTCGAGGAGGCTCGACGGCGCCGAGCCCGCGGGGGCGGTCTCTCGGGGACGAGTTCCCCCGCTCACACGCATTCACGCGGAGTCCCGCGGCCATCCGCCCGCTGCCCGCCTGGACTGTGGCGGTGTCGGCCACGGTGGGTGCGCACGTTGGGGCTGCCGTCGCCGTTGTCCCAGGACCGTGGCCGCGGGGCCCTTGTCGTCGCTCCTTGGTTCTTGTCTTCACGCTCCTTGCTTCTCCTCCTCCTCCTCCTCCTCCCTCCTTCTCCTTTCTTTTTCTCCTCCCCACACCAAACCCGATCGATGAGGCTTTTCGGGTCGCGTCGGAGAGGGCCCCCGGCGGGCCGGCTCCTGCCGGGGCTTCTCTGTCATGGGGAAGCCCACGGCGGTGTGTCCGGTGCTTGGCCAGGGTTGGTCTCCTCTCCAATTCGCTTCCCGTCGCAGGCGAGGTTCTGGCGTCCCTTTCCCCGCTCTGCCGGGGAAGGGCGTCTTTAACCGTCCCGGGCTGTGTGACGGCCGCGTGGCCCCGCGAGCCCCTCAGGTGTCCTTGGACTTAAAACCCCAAGAAAAGCCGTGTGGCGAGGTGGTGCCGGCCCCGGTCGCCGGGAAAGGAAAAAAGCGCCCCGTGGGTGCCGGCCGCGAGCAGCGCTCGGGCGGCGGTGCGGCTCGAGCGTGTGTGAGCCGAGACAGAGAGAGAGAAAAAGAGAGCGAGAGAGAGACACGCGGAAAGCCAGAGAGAAGGGAACGTAACGAGCCCCCGATGGGGCTGCGGACGGGGGAAAAGAGCCCGTTCCGCGCGCGTGTGCCGCTCTTTTGTCGTGCCGCCGCCTGCTGCAGAGCGAGCCGCCCCGGCCAGGGGGCCTCGGTTGTCCGGGCCGCGCCCGCCTCGTCGGGTCGCTGTCTCCTCTAGCACGTCCGGTGCTTTCCGCTCGGCCCGGTGTTGGGGGGAAGTGTCGGAGGGGGGTTCGCTCCCCTTCGGCCCCAACCTCTCGCCGGCGGCCGGTCGCTCACCCGCGACCGGTCGGCGGGCGGGGGCCGGCCTTCGGGGGCGGGTCAGCCCCAGCCGGAGCCCCCCGTCCCGCGCGCCGTG
>NC_081278.1:3755095-3762595 GCF_030490865.1 Poecile atricapillus
CGCCGGGTAGACCTGCTGTCGGCCGTCGGCCGGGTAGACCTGCTGTCGGCCGCCGGGCGGCTGCCGGGTAGACCTGCTGTCGGCCGGCTGCTGGGTAGACCTGCTGTCGGCCGGCCGGCGGCCGGGTAGACCTGCTGTCGGCCTGCCGCCGGGTAGACCTGCTGTCGGGCGTCTGGGTAGACCTGCTGTCGGCCGTCGGCCGGGTAGACCTGCTGTCGGCCGCCGGGCGGCTGCCGGGTAGACCTGCTGTCGGCCGGCCGCCGGGTAGACCTGCTGTCGGCCGTCGGCCGGGTAGACCTGCTGTCGGCCGCCGGGCGGCTGCCGGGTAGACCTGCTGTCGGCCGGCTGCTGGGTAGACCTGCTGTCGGCCGGCCGGCGGCCGGGTAGACCTGCTGTCGGCCTGCCGCTGGGTAGACCTGCTGTCGTCCCCCGGGCAGCTGGGTAGACCTGCTGTCGGCCGGCCGCTGGTTTGACCTGCTGTCAGCCGGCGGGCCGCCGTGCGATGCGTCGAGCGGCTCTCCCCTATCGGCCTGAGCCCCTCGCCGCCTTCGCTTCTCCCCGAGAGGGAGGGAGGGAGGGAGAGGGCCTTCGGAAGCCGGCGGCGCTCCCTCCCCCGTCCGGGTCCGAGCAGATGGCGGCCCGGCTTCCACCTCGCTTTCTGCTTGGCTGGCTCGATCAGCGGGGCTGCCGTCTGCCTGCAGGCTTCAGTGGGGCCGGCCGGGGGCGAGCGGGAAGGAAGGCGCCGTCGGAGCGAAAGCCTCCGAGAGAGAGCCGGCGAGAAAGCTTCCTCGGAAAGGGAGGGCGCCGAGCCTCAAGCTGCCGGCGGCCCCGTCGGCCCGCTCCTCAGCCCCCGCAGGCGTTGTCCCCGTGCCGAGCGGCCGGCCGCTTGGGGAGCCGCCTGGGGCGTGGGTGGGTCGGGGCCACCGCCGTCGGCCCCAGCTGTCGCCCAGCAGGGGGGCGGGGAAAGCCCGGAAGGCGGTGCCAGGCAGGGTGACGTCGCAGGGCGGGGCCGCCCGGCAAGCGTCGCCGACCGGGGGCGGGGAAAAGCCCAGAAGGCGGTGCGCCGCGGGAGCCGGCGGCGAAGGGTGGTTCCGTGCCGGGCCCGCACGAGGCGGGCCCGGGGCCGACGACCTCCGCGGACCGCCGGAGAGCCGGCATGAGCAGGCGGCCGCCCGCCCGCCGCCTCTGCCGGCGATTCGAGTCCAGTGACGCGGGGGGCCGGCGGCTTCCAGCCGCGTCCCACCGCACGCTTCCGCCTGCTTCCATTCTCCCGCTGTCCGCCCCGAGGTGCGGCTTGCTGGCTGGTGCCGTGTCTCTGCTCCCCGCGGGGTGGGGACGCCCCGTTGCCGGTCGAGCGCGTCGGCGGGCCGGGCGCGGGCCGCGGGCTGCCCGTCGGCTCGGCTGGGAGGCGTCTGGCCGCGCAGGCAGGAAAAGAAATCCGATGGGCCGAGAATTTTTGATCCCGGCGAAGCGTTCGTGTGCCACCCCGACACAAGAGCCGTCCTTTCGGGAAAAGACAAAAGAAGAAGGGAAGGGGTGGGTGCGCGTGTGTCTGTGGGTGCGGGCGTGTGCGCGTGCCCGCGTGCGTGAAAAGAAACCAAAGAAAGAGACGGTCAGAAATACGCCTCGGCCTAGAGAACGGGAATATCGGGCGGGACGGGGCTGCCGGAGCTATCCGACGGCCGAGGGGCGCACAGGTCTCCCGGCTCCGGGGCCGGCGGACGCCGCCGGGCACGTCGTCAGAAGCCGCAGGGGCGGCCGGCGTGGAGCCGGCCGACAGGGCTACCCTGGTGGCGGGCGGGACCCACCCGGGAGGTTGGGTTCACCGAGGGCCGGGGCCGGGGCCGGGGCCGGGGCCGGGGCTGGCCAACAGGTCTAGCCCAGGGGCGGGCAGGCGGGCGTCCCCGGGAGGCCGGGTCCGCCCAGGGCCGGGGCCGGGGCCGGGGCCGGGGCCGGGGCCGGGGCCGGCCGACAGGCCTGGTCCGGTGGCGGGACACGAGGCAAACTTCAGAGGGGTACCCTTGTCCCCCAGGCGGGGTAGACCTGTGGTCCCCAACCGGGGTAGACCTGCTGTCCGCGGTCGCGGTAGACCTGCTGTCCCCGGCCGGGGTCGACCTGCTGCCCGTGGTTGGGGTAGACCTGCTGTCCGCGGCCGGGGTCGACCTGCTGTCCCCGGCCGAGGTAGACCTGCTGTCCCTGGACGGGGTAGACCTGTTGTCCCCCCGGCCGGGGTAGACCTGATGTCCCTGGACGGGGTAGACCTGTTGTCCCGCGGTCGGGGTAGACCTGTTGTCCCCCCGGCCGGGGTAGACCTGCTGTCCCTGGACAGGGTAGACCTGTTGTCCCCGGCCGGGGTAGACCTGATGTCCCCGGCCGAGGTAGACCTGCTGTCCCTGGACGGGGTAGACCTGTTGTCCCCCCGGCCGGGGTAGACCTGATGTCCCTGGACGGGGTAGACCTGTTGTCCGCGGCCCGGGTAGACCTGCTGTCCGCGGTCGCGGTAGACCTGCTGTCCCCCGGCCGGGGTAGACCTGCTGTCTGCGGTCGCGGTAGACCTGCTGTCCCCGGCCGGGGTAGACCTGCTGTCCCTGGACGGGGTAGACCTGTTGTCCCGCGGTCGGGGTAGACCTGATGTCCCTGGACGGGGTAGACCTGTTGTCCGCGGCCCGGGTAGACCCGCTGTCCAAGGTCGCGGTAGACCTGCTGACCGCGGCCCGGGTAGACCTGTTGTCCCTGGACGGGGTAGACCTGTTGTCCGCGGCCGGGGTAGACCTGCTGTCCGCGGTCGCGGTAGACCTGCTGTCCCCCGGCCGGGGTAGACCTGCTGTCTGCGGTCGCGGTAGACCTGCTGTCCCCGGCCGGGGTAGACCTGCTGTCCCTGGACGGGGTAGACCTGTTGTCCCGCGGTCGGGGTAGACCTGATGTCCCTGGACGGGGTAGACCTGTTGTCCGCGGCCCGGGTAGACCTGCTGTCCACGGTCGCGGTAGACCTGCTGTCCGCGGCCCGGGTAGACCTGTTGTCCCTGGACGGGGTAGACCTGTTGTCCGCGGCCGGGGTAGACCTGCTGTCCGCGGTCGCGGTAGACCTGCTGTCCCCCGGCCGGGGTAGACCTGCTGTCCCCGGCCGGGATAGACCTGATGTCCCTGGACGGGGTAGACCTGCTGTCCCTGGACGGGGTAGACCCGCTGTCCCCCGGCCGGGATAGACCTGCTGTCCTTGGTCGGGGTAGACCTGTTGTCCGCGGCCCGGGTAGACCTGCTGTCCACGGTCGCGGTAGACCTGCTGTCCGCGGCCCGGGTAGACCTGTTGTCCCTGGACGGGGTAGACCTGTTGTCCGCGGCCGGGGTAGACCTGCTGTCCGCGGTCGCGGTAGACCTGCTGTCCCCCGGCCGGGGTAGACCTGCTGTCCCCGGCCGGGATAGACCTGATGTCCCTGGACGGGGTAGACCTGCTGTCCCTGGACGGGGTAGACCCGCTGTCCCCCGGCCGGGATAGACCTGCTGTCCTTGGTCGGGGTAGACCGGCTGTCCCCGGCCGGGGTAGACCTGCTGTCCCCGGCCCGGGTAGACCTGCTGTCCGCGGTCGCGGTAGACCTGTTGTCCGCGGCCCGGGTAGACCTGTTGTCCGCGGTCGCGGTAGACCTGTTGTCCGCGGTCGCGGTAGACCTGTTGTCCGCGGCCCGGGTAGACCTGCTGTCCGCGGTCGCGGTAGACCTGTTGTCCGCGGCCCGGGTAGACCTGTTGTCCGCGGCCCGGGTAGACCTGTTGTCCGCGGTCGCGGTAGACCTGTTGTCCGCGGCCCGGGTAGACCTGTTGTCCGCGGTCGCGGTAGACCTGCTGTCCCCCGGCCGGGGTAGACCTGCTGTCCCCCGGCCGGGGTAGACCTGCTGTCCCCCGGCCGGGGTAGACCTGCTGTCCGCGGTCGCGGTAGACCTGCTGTCCCCGGCCGGGATAGACCTGATGTCCCTGGACGGGGTAGACCCGCTGTCCCCCGGCCGGGATAGACCTGCTGTCCTTGGTCGGGGTAGACCGGCTGTCCCCGGCCGGGGTGGAGCTGATGTCCCCGGCCCGGGTAGACCTGCTGTCCGCGGTCGCGGTAGACCTGTTGTCCGCGGCCCGGGTAGACCTGCTGTCCGCGGTCGCGGTAGACCTGTTGTCCGCGGCCCGGGTAGACCTGTTGTCCGCGGTCGCGGTAGACCTGTTGTCCGCGGTCGCGGTAGACCTGTTGTCCGCGGCCCGGGTAGACCTGCTGTCCGCGGTCGCGGTAGACCTGTTGTCCGCGGCCCGGGTAGACCTGTTGTCCGCGGCCCGGGTAGACCTGTTGTCCGCGGTCGCGGTAGACCTGTTGTCCGCGGCCCGGGTAGACCTGTTGTCCGCGGTCGCGGTAGACCTGCTGTCCCCCGGCCGGGGTAGACCTGCTGTCCCCCGGCCGGGGTAGACCTGCTGTCCGCGGCCGGGGTAGACCTGCTGTCCGCGGTCGCGGTAGACCTGCTGTCCCCGGCCGGGATAGACCTGATGTCCCTGGACGGGGTAGACCCGCTGTCCCCCGGCCGGGATAGACCTGCTGTCCTTGGTCGGGGTAGACCGGCTGTCCCCGGCCGGGGTGGAGCTGATGTCCCCGGCCCGGGTAGACCTGCTGTCCGCGGTCGCGGTAGACCTGTTGTCCGCGGCCCGGGTAGACCTGTTGTCCGCGGTCGCGGTAGACCTGTTGTCCGCGGTCGCGGTAGACCTGTTGTCCGCGGCCCGGGTAGACCTGTTGTCCGCGGTCGCGGTAGACCTGTTGTCCGCGGCCCGGGTAGACCTGTTGTCCGCGGTCGCGGTAGACCTGTTGTCCGCGGCCCGGGTAGACCTGCTGTCCGCGGTCGCGGTAGACCTGCCGTCCCCCGGCCGGGGTAGACCTGCTGTCTGCGGCCGGGGTAGACCTGCTGTCCGCGGTCGCGGTAGACCTGCTGTCCCCGGCCGGGATAGACCTGATGTCCCTGGACGGGGTAGACCTGCTGTCCCTGGACGGGGTAGACCTGCTGTCCCCCGGCCGGGATAGACCTGCTGTCCTTGGTCGGGGTAGACCGGCTGTCCCCGGCCGGGGTGGAGCTGATGTCCCTGGACGGGGTAGACCTGTTGTCCCGCGGTCGGGGTAGACCTGTTGTCCGCGGCCGGGGTAGACCTGCTGTCCGCGGCCGGGGTAGACCTGCTGTCCGCGGTCGCGGTAGACCTGCTGTCCCCGGCCGGGATAGACCTGATGTCCCTGGACGGGGTAGACCTGCTGTCCCTGGACGGGGTAGACCTGCTGTCCCCCGGCCGGGATAGACCTGCTGTCCTTGGTCGGGGTAGACCTGCTGTCCCCGGCCGGGGTAGAGCTGATGTCCCAGGAAGGGGTAGACCTGCTGTCCCCCGGCCGGGGTAGACCTGCTGTCCGCGGCCCGGGTAGACCTGTTGTCCGCGGTCGCGGTAGACCTGTTGTCCGCGGCCCGGGTAGACCTGCTGTCCGCGGTCGCGGTAGACCTGTTGTCCGCGGCCCGGGTAGACCTGTTGTCCGCGGTCGCGGTAGACCTGTTGTCCGCGGCCCGGGTAGACCTGTTGTCCGCGGTCGCGGTAGACCTGTTGTCCGCGGCCCGGGTAGACCTGTTGTCCGCGGTCGCGGTAGACCTGTTGTCCGCGGCCGCGGTAGACCTGTTGTCCGCGGCCGCGGTAGACCTGTTGTCCGCGGTCGCGGTAGACCTGTTGTCCGCGGCCCGGGTAGACCTGTTGTCCGCGGTCGCGGTAGACCTGTTGTCCGCGGTCGCGGTAGACCTGTTGTCCGCGGCCCGGGTAGACCTGTTGTCGGCGCCGGCGCTGGAAGTTCACCAAGGGGTCGCTGTTTTCAGCTGCCTCCAGTTACGTCAAGCTAGGAGGCGGCTAGCGCCACCGCTTTGCCCCGGTCACGTACGCTACGTTCACTTGCAGCGAGGGCGGCCTCGGACACATATCTCCGTATTATGGGAGCGAGGTGACGGGCCGTCTCCCCCAGGCTGTTACCGTGCCTGTGTCCTCCGAGGCGGAGCTACGGGCCGGCCGCCCGGCCGGTCGCCGGCGCCAAGCTCAGAGAGAAACCGAAAGGGAGAGCGCCGGCAAGGGAGGCCCAAGCACCGAGAGAGGGTTGCCGCCTCGGCGGGACGAGTCGCGGGGCTCGTCCTGCTTCCCGTACCTATCCATCGTGCCGATGGGCCAGCTTCGTTTGCGAGGCCGCGGAAGCGCGCTACTGCTGCCAGAGAGAGAGAGTGTGCTGCCTAGGCGGGTCGAGTCGCGGGGCTCGTCCCGCTTCCCGTGCTACCCATCGTGCCCGATGGGCCCAGCTTGTTCCGGTGAGGCCGAGGAAAGCGTGTGCCGCTGCTTGCCAGAGAGAGAAAGCCGCTCGGGCGGCCGAGGCGAGAAGGGAAAAGGGTGTGGAGGAGGCAGAGAAGCCGCAGGCCGGGTCCCCCCCGCTCTGGTCGTGCTGCTGCCGATTCCGGTCCAGTCCCGCCTCCCTCCCCCCCCCACCCCAACCCTGGGGTGGGGAAAAACCGAACGCTGGTGGCTGGCGGGCGAGGCGGCGGCGCCTCGTCCCCCTCATGTGCTCGGCCTTAAGCCGGGGCCCCCCTCGGCGGGGTGCGGTTTTTTTCGGCTGTCGGTCTCGGTGGGGCACGGTGGCCGGCAGCCGCGGGCAGACGTCGGCCGGGGGCGCCTCTGTCGTTGTTCGAGCCCCGTACGAGGCTTTACCCCCCGCCCCGGCCCTTCCCCGAGAGTCCCGAAGACCGGGTTGCCCGGTCGGCCGAGGCTGGCGGCGCCCCGTTCCCCGCTCCCGACCCGCTGTTGCCAGGTGTGAGAGAGCCGTGTGTCGGAAAGGGGCTGCGGGGGACGCCCGGTGGGGCGCGCGGCCTTGCCTTCGGCTTTGCCCCGCTTTTTGCCGCTCCAGGGGCTCGGTGACGGGAGAAGTCGCCCGACGGGAATCGCGGGGCCGGGGTGGCGGCACCCCGTCCCTCGCCCCGAGTTGTTGTGGCCCTCGTCCCCCTTCCTCGGCCTTAAGCCGGGGACCCGCGCTTTGCGGGCGGAATTGTTTCAGGGGTGGCGGCCGGCCGCGGTGGCCGGCCCCTGCCCGCGTGCGGACCCGGACGCGACGGGGAAAAATGTCCCCGGCGAGAGAGATATATGGCGCGGGCGAGGCGGCGGCGCCTCGCCCCTTCCTCAGTTGTCGTGGCCGGTGCGGACCGAGCCACCGTGGCCCGGCGGGCTGCGTCGCGAACGGGTCCCCGCTTCGTTTTCTTTCGCTTTTGTAGGCGTGCGGCGGGCAGAGCGTGGGGGTCTGCCTTGCCGTACTTTTTTGGGTGTGAGGGGTTTCTGCCCCCCTGCTCCCATTGCGGCCCTAAGCCGCGGCACCGAGAAAAAAAACAGCGTCTGGAGGTGTGCGGGCCCCCCCGACCCCAAGCGAAAAGCGAAGGGGGCAGGGAGAAAAAAACCTCGTGGTTGTCGGCGGTGGTGTTGGGG
>NC_081278.1:3767595-3770095 GCF_030490865.1 Poecile atricapillus
GGGAAACCCCGGGCCCCGAGCCAGGACGGCCGCGGTGGCGGCGGCGGATGTCAGGCGCGCCCCCGCCGGCGGACGCTCCCCCGAGGGTGGCAGCAACGGGGGGGAGGCACCCCGGCGGGGCCATCCCAGGTCGTTTCCCTCACCCCAGGGCCAGGTACCTAGCGCTCCGCGCCTCGGCGGTTCCCCGAGTCTTTTCCCTTTCTCCCGCTCGCGCCTCGGCGTCGTCAAACGCCGGCCGCGGGCGCGGGGTTGGGTGGGGCCCGAAAGGGCCGCCGAGGCCGGGCGGAGGTTTAAAGACTCGGGCGGCACGGCGCGCCCCGGCGGCGGCGGCGGTGCCGGCGGCGGCGGCGGCGGGTGCCCGGCCGGTGGCGGCGCGGCGTCATTGAGGGGTGGGGAGCTACTCCCGCTGATCCCCTGCGGTGGCGTCCGTCGCGACCGGTCCCCCCCCCCGCTCGTCGTCGTCGACTTCGTCGCGGCCGTCCGTCGGCCGCGCCGTGCCGGGGAGGGGGGCGCCCAGCCCCCCCTCCCCCCCCTCTCCGCGGCCCGGTCTCGGCGGCGAGGCCGTGGCGCGCTGTCGGCCGCGGGGCCGATCCGGTCTCCTCGGAACGGGGCGGCGCCGGCGGAGAAGCGCCCCGCGCGCTTCTCCGCCTCCTTGTGCGACCTCGGGGTCGCGGCCCTCGGGCGCCCCCCGCGCTCCCTCGCCTCGGCCGCGCCGGCCGCGTCGGCGCGCGTCTCCTCCTCCTCCTCGGGGCGCTCCTTGCCTTCCCCGGACGCGCGCGGTGGCGCCGTCCGCCGGTTCGTCCCCGGCCGAACCGCACGCCCCCCCGCCCGGGCGGGCGCTCGTCGGTCGCCTCCGGCGGCCGGAGGCCCGGCGAGCGCGGGTGACCCCGTGCCGAGCGGCGGCGGCGCCGCTCGACGGGTGTCCCCCTGGTGGGACGGTCGGCCGGGAGGCCCCCGTCGTCGCCGGCGGCGGTCCCGGCCCGGGCCCTGCCCGTCGCTTCCCCGTCGCCCTTCCCGAAGGCCGCGTGTGGGCCGCAGGGAGCGCTCGAGGCCGTGCGGCGGGCGTCCGCCGCACGGCCCCTCCCGCAGGGCGCGTGCCCGCGGAAGGGGCCCCGACGGTGCGAAGCGGCGGCGGCGGTCCCGGGAGTGCGGCCCCGGTGGCGGCGGGTCCTCTGCCTTCCGGCAGGCCTCGGGCGCTCGCGACGCCGGCTCGCGCCTCGGCGGCGCCCGCCTCCCGGCGCCGGTCGTCGGAGCGCGGCCGCGAGGCGCTCGCCTTCCGGCGGGGAGCCGGTCCCCGGCCGGGGGCGGCGCCGGCGGTGCCGGCGCTCGTCGCGTTGCCGTCTCGGGCGCTGGGAAGGGGCGGCCCCGTGAGCGGGGAGGAGAGGCGCGCGGCGGCGCGGCGGCGCGGTGGCGCTGCGCGGGCGCGAGCCCGCGCAGCGGTCGAGGTGTGGCGGCGAGCGCGAGGCGGGTGGCGGGCGGCCGCGGCCCCCCGGCCTCGTGCCCGCGTCGTCCCGTTCAGAGAGAGGAGGCCGGGCGCGGGCGCCGTAGCCCCCCCGCAGTCTGGCACGCGCCGCGTGGCTCTCCGCGCGGAGGCCGGGCCGAGCCCGGGCGCCTGGGCCGTCTCCGAAAGACGGCACGCGATGTGTGCCGGCGGCGTCTCTCTTTTCCCTCCCCTCGCCCGGGGGGTAGGGGTGGGGAGGCGGTCGGGGGCGCGGGCCCCCCCGCCCTGTCTTGGCTGGCCTTTCGGAGCGTTCCGTGGGCTTCTCCTTTCTTTTTTTCCCTTCCGTTTGTCGTCTCCTTTGTGCTCGTACGGTCGATGGCGAGGTGGCGCGGCCGCGCCTCCTCGCCGCAAAACCGAGGGGGCCGCTTCACGCGAGCGGTCCCGGCCCCTCCGCGCGTGCGGGGTCGGTGCCGAAAGCCAGACAACTCTTAGCGGTGGATCACTCGGCTCGTGCGTCGATGAAGAACGCAGCTAGCTGCGAGAATTAATGTGAATTGCAGGACACATTGATCATCGACACTTCGAACGCACTTGCGGCCCCGGGTTCCTCCCGGGGCTACGCCTGTCTGAGCGTCGCTTGACGATCAATCGCCGTCCCGGGGGGTGGGCCACCCGAGCCCTCCCCCGGGCGGCGCGGCTGGGGTCGCCTCGCAGGCCCGTTACCCTCCCCGCCGCGGTCCGCCGGCGGCGGCGGCCGCGGGAGGAGAAGAAGGGCCTTCGTCCCCCTAAATGCAGACTCGGGGAGCCGCTCCCGTAGCTCCCCGCTTCCCGGAGCGAGCCGCTGGGCCGGAGCTCGTCCTCGCGGGGCGGACAAAGAAAGGGCCGAGAAGCGGCGGCGTCGCCAAACGCCGCCGCGAGGGCCGAGAGAAAGAGGGCGAGAGGGGAGGCGAGGCGCGGGCCTCGCCCCCGGGCTCACCTTTCCCCGCGCGGGCGGCTGTCTGCGGGTGGGTACCGGCGCGGGTACCGTGCCGTGCTGCCGCGCGCGCGAGGTGGCGAGCG
>NC_081278.1:3780095-3790095 GCF_030490865.1 Poecile atricapillus
GGCGGCCTCTTGGGTGGAGCCCCAGCGGCACGCGAGCGGCCTTCGGCGGCCGGCGGCCGTTGGCGGCTGGCGGCCCCTGGGGTGGCACCCAGGGGCACGCGAGCCGCCCTCGGCGGCTGGTGGCCACTGGGTAGACCTGTTGCACGCGAGGGGCCTTTGTCGGCCGGCGGCCTTCGGCGGCTGGGTAGACCTGCTGTCGGCCGCCGGGCGGCTGCCGGGTAGACCTGCTGTCGGCCGGCCGGCTGGGTAGACCTGCTGTCGGCCGTCGGCCGGGTAGACCTGCTGTCGGCCGGCCGGCGGGTAGACCTGCTGTCGGTTGGCCGCCGGGTAGACCTGCTGTCGGCCGGGGGCTGGGTAGACCTGCTGTCGTCCCCCCCGGCAGCTGGGTAGACCTGCTGTCGGCCGGCGGGCGGCTGCCGGGTAGACCTGCTGTCGGCCGGCGGGCGGCTGCCGCTGGGTAGACCTGCTGTCGGCCGGCCGCCGGGTAGACCTGCTGTCGGCCGCCGGGCGGCTGCCGGGTAGACCTGCTGTCGGCCGGCCGGCTGGGTAGACCTGCTGTCGGCCGTCGGCCGGGTAGACCTGCTGTCGGCCGGCCGGCGGGTAGACCTGCTGTCGGTTGGCCGCCGGGTAGACCTGCTGTCGGCCGGGGGCTGGGTAGACCTGCTGTCGTCCGCCCGGCAGCTGGGTAGACCTGCTGTCGGCCGTTGGCCGGGCGGCTGCCGGGTAGACCTGCTGTCGGTCGGCGGGCAGCTGGGTAGACCTGCTGTCGGCCTGCCGCTGGGTTGACCTGCTGTCGGCCGCCGGGCGGCTGCCGCTGGGTAGACCTGTTGTCCGCCTGCCGCCGGGTAGACCTGCTGTCGGCCGGCTGCTGGGTAGACCTGCTGTCGGCCGGCCGGCGGCCGGGTAGACCTGCTGTCGGCCTGCCGCCGGGTAGACCTGCTGTCGGGCGTCTGGGTAGACCTGCTGTCGGCCGTCGGCCGGGTAGACCTGCTGTCGGCCGCCGGGCGGCTGCCGGGTAGACCTGCTGTCGGCCGGCCGCCGGGTAGACCTGCTGTCGGCCGTCGGCCGGGTAGACCTGCTGTCGGCCGCCGGGCGGCTGCCGGGTAGACCTGCTGTCGGCCGGCTGCTGGGTAGACCTGCTGTCGGCCGGCCGGCGGCCGGGTAGACCTGCTGTCGGCCTGCCGCCGGGTAGACCTGCTGTCGGGCGTCTGGGTAGACCTGCTGTCGGCCGTCGGCCGGGTAGACCTGCTGTCGGCCGCCGGGCGGCTGCCGGGTAGACCTGCTGTCGGCCGGCCGCCGGGTAGACCTGCTGTCGGCCGTCGGCCGGGTAGACCTGCTGTCGGCCGCCGGGCGGCTGCCGGGTAGACCTGCTGTCGGCCGGCTGCTGGGTAGACCTGCTGTCGGCCGGCCGGCGGCCGGGTAGACCTGCTGTCGGCCTGCCGCTGGGTAGACCTGCTGTCGTCCCCCGGGCAGCTGGGTAGACCTGCTGTCGGCCGGCCGCTGGTTTGACCTGCTGTCAGCCGGCGGGCCGCCGTGCGATGCGTCGAGCGGCTCTCCCCTATCGGCCTGAGCCCCTCGCCGCCTTCGCTTCTCCCCGAGAGGGAGGGAGGGAGGGAGAGGGCCTTCGGAAGCCGGCGGCGCTCCCTCCCCCGTCCGGGTCCGAGCAGATGGCGGCCCGGCTTCCACCTCGCTTTCTGCTTGGCTGGCTCGATCAGCGGGGCTGCCGTCTGCCTGCAGGCTTCAGTGGGGCCGGCCGGGGGCGAGCGGGAAGGAAGGCGCCGTCGGAGCGAAAGCCTCCGAGAGAGAGCCGGCGAGAAAGCTTCCTCGGAAAGGGAGGGCGCCGAGCCTCAAGCTGCCGGCGGCCCCGTCGGCCCGCTCCTCAGCCCCCGCAGGCGTTGTCGCCGTGCCGAGCGGCCGGCCGCTTGGGGAGCCGCCTGGGGCGTGGGTGGGTCGGGGCCACCGCCGTCGGCCCCAGCTGTCGCCCAGCAGGGGGGCGGGGAAAGCCCGGAAGGCGGTGCCAGGCAGGGTGACGTCGCAGGGCGGGGCCGCCCGGCAAGCGTCGCCGACCGGGGGCGGGGAAAAGCCCAGAAGGCGGTGCGCCGCGGGAGCCGGCGGCGAAGGGCGGTTCCGTGCCGGGCCCGCACGAGGCGGGCCCGGGGCCGACGACCTCCGCGGACCGCCGGAGAGCCGGCATGAGCAGGCGGCCGCCCGCCCGCCGCCTCTGCCGGCGATTCGAGTCCAGTGACGCGGGGGGCCGGCGGCTTCCAGCCGCGTCCCACCGCACGCTTCCGCCTGCTTCCATTCTCCCGCTGTCCGCCCCGAGGTGCGGCTTGCTGGCTGGTGCCGTGTCTCTGCTCCCCGCGGGGTGGGGACGCCCCGTTGCCGGTCGAGCGCGTCGGCGGGCCGGGCGCGGGCCGCGGGCTGCCCGTCGGCTCGGCTGGGAGGCGTCTGGCCGCGCAGGCAGGAAAAGAAATCCGATGGGCCGAGAATTTTTGATCCCGGCGAAGCGTTCGTGTGCCACCCCGACACAAGAGCCGTCCTTTCGGGAAAAGACAAAAGAAGAAGGGAAGGGGTGGGTGCGCGTGTGTCTGTGGGTGCGGGCGTGTGCGCGTGCCCGCGTGCGTGAAAAGAAACCAAAGAAAGAGACGGTCAGAAATACGCCTCGGCCTAGAGAACGGGAATATCGGGCGGGACGGGGCTGCCGGAGCTATCCGACGGCCGAGGGGCGCACAGGTCTCCCGGCTCCGGGGCCGGCGGACGCCGCCGGGCACGTCGTCAGAAGCCGCAGGGGCGGCCGGCGTGGAGCCGGCCGACAGGGCTACCCTGGTGGCGGGCGGGACCCACCCGGGAGGTTGGGTTCACCGAGGGCCGGGGCCGGGGCCGGGGCCGGGGCCGGGGCTGGCCAACAGGTCTAGCCCAGGGGCGGGCAGGCGGGCGTCCCCGGGAGGCCGGGTCCGCCCAGGGCCGGGGCCGGGGCCGGGGCCGGGGCCGGGGCCGGGGCCGGCCGACAGGCCTGGTCCGGTGGCGGGACACGAGGCAAACTTCAGAGGGGTACCCTTGTCCCCCAGGCGGGGTAGACCTGTGGTCCCCAACCGGGGTAGACCTGCTGTCCGCGGTCGCGGTAGACCTGCTGTCCCCGGCCGGGGTCGACCTGCTGCCCGTGGTTGGGGTAGACCTGCTGTCCGCGGCCGGGGTCGACCTGCTGTCCCCGGCCGAGGTAGACCTGCTGTCCCTGGACGGGGTAGACCTGTTGTCCCCCCGGCCGGGGTAGACCTGATGTCCCTGGACGGGGTAGACCTGTTGTCCCGCGGTCGGGGTAGACCTGTTGTCCCCCCGGCCGGGGTAGACCTGCTGTCCCTGGACAGGGTAGACCTGTTGTCCCCGGCCGGGGTAGACCTGATGTCCCCGGCCGAGGTAGACCTGCTGTCCCTGGACGGGGTAGACCTGTTGTCCCCCCGGCCGGGGTAGACCTGATGTCCCTGGACGGGGTAGACCTGTTGTCCGCGGCCCGGGTAGACCTGCTGTCCGCGGTCGCGGTAGACCTGCTGTCCCCCGGCCGGGGTAGACCTGCTGTCTGCGGTCGCGGTAGACCTGCTGTCCCCGGCCGGGGTAGACCTGCTGTCCCTGGACGGGGTAGACCTGTTGTCCCGCGGTCGGGGTAGACCTGATGTCCCTGGACGGGGTAGACCTGTTGTCCGCGGCCCGGGTAGACCCGCTGTCCAAGGTCGCGGTAGACCTGCTGACCGCGGCCCGGGTAGACCTGTTGTCCCTGGACGGGGTAGACCTGTTGTCCGCGGCCGGGGTAGACCTGCTGTCCGCGGTCGCGGTAGACCTGCTGTCCCCCGGCCGGGGTAGACCTGCTGTCTGCGGTCGCGGTAGACCTGCTGTCCCCGGCCGGGGTAGACCTGCTGTCCCTGGACGGGGTAGACCTGTTGTCCCGCGGTCGGGGTAGACCTGATGTCCCTGGACGGGGTAGACCTGTTGTCCGCGGCCCGGGTAGACCTGCTGTCCACGGTCGCGGTAGACCTGCTGTCCGCGGCCCGGGTAGACCTGTTGTCCCTGGACGGGGTAGACCTGTTGTCCGCGGCCGGGGTAGACCTGCTGTCCGCGGTCGCGGTAGACCTGCTGTCCCCCGGCCGGGGTAGACCTGCTGTCCCCGGCCGGGATAGACCTGATGTCCCTGGACGGGGTAGACCTGCTGTCCCTGGACGGGGTAGACCCGCTGTCCCCCGGCCGGGATAGACCTGCTGTCCTTGGTCGGGGTAGACCTGTTGTCCGCGGCCCGGGTAGACCTGCTGTCCACGGTCGCGGTAGACCTGCTGTCCGCGGCCCGGGTAGACCTGTTGTCCCTGGACGGGGTAGACCTGTTGTCCGCGGCCGGGGTAGACCTGCTGTCCGCGGTCGCGGTAGACCTGCTGTCCCCCGGCCGGGGTAGACCTGCTGTCCCCGGCCGGGATAGACCTGATGTCCCTGGACGGGGTAGACCTGCTGTCCCTGGACGGGGTAGACCCGCTGTCCCCCGGCCGGGATAGACCTGCTGTCCTTGGTCGGGGTAGACCGGCTGTCCCCGGCCGGGGTAGACCTGCTGTCCCCGGCCCGGGTAGACCTGCTGTCCGCGGTCGCGGTAGACCTGTTGTCCGCGGCCCGGGTAGACCTGTTGTCCGCGGTCGCGGTAGACCTGTTGTCCGCGGTCGCGGTAGACCTGTTGTCCGCGGCCCGGGTAGACCTGCTGTCCGCGGTCGCGGTAGACCTGTTGTCCGCGGCCCGGGTAGACCTGTTGTCCGCGGCCCGGGTAGACCTGTTGTCCGCGGTCGCGGTAGACCTGTTGTCCGCGGCCCGGGTAGACCTGTTGTCCGCGGTCGCGGTAGACCTGCTGTCCCCCGGCCGGGGTAGACCTGCTGTCCCCCGGCCGGGGTAGACCTGCTGTCCGCGGCCGGGGTAGACCTGCTGTCCGCGGTCGCGGTAGACCTGCTGTCCCCGGCCGGGATAGACCTGATGTCCCTGGACGGGGTAGACCCGCTGTCCCCCGGCCGGGATAGACCTGCTGTCCTTGGTCGGGGTAGACCGGCTGTCCCCGGCCGGGGTGGAGCTGATGTCCCCGGCCCGGGTAGACCTGCTGTCCGCGGTCGCGGTAGACCTGTTGTCCGCGGCCCGGGTAGACCTGCTGTCCGCGGTCGCGGTAGACCTGTTGTCCGCGGCCCGGGTAGACCTGTTGTCCGCGGTCGCGGTAGACCTGTTGTCCGCGGTCGCGGTAGACCTGTTGTCCGCGGCCCGGGTAGACCTGCTGTCCGCGGTCGCGGTAGACCTGTTGTCCGCGGCCCGGGTAGACCTGTTGTCCGCGGCCCGGGTAGACCTGTTGTCCGCGGTCGCGGTAGACCTGTTGTCCGCGGCCCGGGTAGACCTGTTGTCCGCGGTCGCGGTAGACCTGCTGTCCCCCGGCCGGGGTAGACCTGCTGTCCCCCGGCCGGGGTAGACCTGCTGTCCCCCGGCCGGGGTAGACCTGCTGTCCGCGGTCGCGGTAGACCTGCTGTCCCCGGCCGGGATAGACCTGATGTCCCTGGACGGGGTAGACCCGCTGTCCCCCGGCCGGGATAGACCTGCTGTCCTTGGTCGGGGTAGACCGGCTGTCCCCGGCCGGGGTGGAGCTGATGTCCCCGGCCCGGGTAGACCTGCTGTCCGCGGTCGCGGTAGACCTGTTGTCCGCGGCCCGGGTAGACCTGTTGTCCGCGGTCGCGGTAGACCTGTTGTCCGCGGTCGCGGTAGACCTGTTGTCCGCGGCCCGGGTAGACCTGTTGTCCGCGGTCGCGGTAGACCTGTTGTCCGCGGCCCGGGTAGACCTGTTGTCCGCGGTCGCGGTAGACCTGTTGTCCGCGGCCCGGGTAGACCTGCTGTCCGCGGTCGCGGTAGACCTGCCGTCCCCCGGCCGGGGTAGACCTGCTGTCTGCGGCCGGGGTAGACCTGCTGTCCGCGGTCGCGGTAGACCTGCTGTCCCCGGCCGGGATAGACCTGATGTCCCTGGACGGGGTAGACCTGCTGTCCCTGGACGGGGTAGACCTGCTGTCCCCCGGCCGGGATAGACCTGCTGTCCTTGGTCGGGGTAGACCGGCTGTCCCCGGCCGGGGTGGAGCTGATGTCCCTGGACGGGGTAGACCTGTTGTCCCGCGGTCGGGGTAGACCTGTTGTCCGCGGCCGGGGTAGACCTGCTGTCCGCGGCCGGGGTAGACCTGCTGTCCGCGGTCGCGGTAGACCTGCTGTCCCCGGCCGGGATAGACCTGATGTCCCTGGACGGGGTAGACCTGCTGTCCCTGGACGGGGTAGACCTGCTGTCCCCCGGCCGGGATAGACCTGCTGTCCTTGGTCGGGGTAGACCTGCTGTCCCCGGCCGGGGTAGAGCTGATGTCCCAGGAAGGGGTAGACCTGCTGTCCCCCGGCCGGGGTAGACCTGCTGTCCGCGGCCCGGGTAGACCTGTTGTCCGCGGTCGCGGTAGACCTGTTGTCCGCGGCCCGGGTAGACCTGCTGTCCGCGGTCGCGGTAGACCTGTTGTCCGCGGCCCGGGTAGACCTGTTGTCCGCGGTCGCGGTAGACCTGTTGTCCGCGGCCCGGGTAGACCTGTTGTCCGCGGTCGCGGTAGACCTGTTGTCCGCGGCCCGGGTAGACCTGTTGTCCGCGGTCGCGGTAGACCTGTTGTCCGCGGCCGCGGTAGACCTGTTGTCCGCGGCCGCGGTAGACCTGTTGTCCGCGGTCGCGGTAGACCTGTTGTCCGCGGCCCGGGTAGACCTGTTGTCCGCGGTCGCGGTAGACCTGTTGTCCGCGGTCGCGGTAGACCTGTTGTCCGCGGCCCGGGTAGACCTGTTGTCGGCGCCGGCGCTGGAAGTTCACCAAGGGGTCGCTGTTTTCAGCTGCCTCCAGTTACGTCAAGCTAGGAGGCGGCTAGCGCCACCGCTTTGCCCCGGTCACGTACGCTACGTTCACTTGCAGCGAGGGCGGCCTCGGACACATATCTCCGTATTATGGGAGCGAGGTGACGGGCCGTCTCCCCCAGGCTGTTACCGTGCCTGTGTCCTCCGAGGCGGAGCTACGGGCCGGCCGCCCGGCCGGTCGCCGGCGCCAAGCTCAGAGAGAAACCGAAAGGGAGAGCGCCGGCAAGGGAGGCCCAAGCACCGAGAGAGGGTTGCCGCCTCGGCGGGACGAGTCGCGGGGCTCGTCCTGCTTCCCGTACCTATCCATCGTGCCGATGGGCCAGCTTCGTTTGCGAGGCCGCGGAAGCGCGCTACTGCTGCCAGAGAGAGAGAGTGTGCTGCCTAGGCGGGTCGAGTCGCGGGGCTCGTCCCGCTTCCCGTGCTACCCATCGTGCCCGATGGGCCCAGCTTGTTCCGGTGAGGCCGAGGAAAGCGTGTGCCGCTGCTTGCCAGAGAGAGAAAGCCGCTCGGGCGGCCGAGGCGAGAAGGGAAAAGGGTGTGGAGGAGGCAGAGAAGCCGCAGGCCGGGTCCCCCCCGCTCTGGTCGTGCTGCTGCCGATTCCGGTCCAGTCCCGCCTCCCTCCCCCCCCCACCCCAACCCTGGGGTGGGGAAAAACCGAACGCTGGTGGCTGGCGGGCGAGGCGGCGGCGCCTCGTCCCCCTCATGTGCTCGGCCTTAAGCCGGGGCCCCCCTCGGCGGGGTGCGGTTTTTTTCGGCTGTCGGTCTCGGTGGGGCACGGTGGCCGGCAGCCGCGGGCAGACGTCGGCCGGGGGCGCCTCTGTCGTTGTTCGAGCCCCGTACGAGGCTTTACCCCCCGCCCCGGCCCTTCCCCGAGAGTCCCGAAGACCGGGTTGCCCGGTCGGCCGAGGCTGGCGGCGCCCCGTTCCCCGCTCCCGACCCGCTGTTGCCAGGTGTGAGAGAGCCGTGTGTCGGAAAGGGGCTGCGGGGGACGCCCGGTGGGGCGCGCGGCCTTGCCTTCGGCTTTGCCCCGCTTTTTGCCGCTCCAGGGGCTCGGTGACGGGAGAAGTCGCCCGACGGGAATCGCGGGGCCGGGGTGGCGGCACCCCGTCCCTCGCCCCGAGTTGTTGTGGCCCTCGTCCCCCTTCCTCGGCCTTAAGCCGGGGACCCGCGCTTTGCGGGCGGAATTGTTTCAGGGGTGGCGGCCGGCCGCGGTGGCCGGCCCCTGCCCGCGTGCGGACCCGGACGCGACGGGGAAAAATGTCCCCGGCGAGAGAGATATATGGCGCGGGCGAGGCGGCGGCGCCTCGCCCCTTCCTCAGTTGTCGTGGCCGGTGCGGACCGAGCCACCGTGGCCCGGCGGGCTGCGTCGCGAACGGGTCCCCGCTTCGTTTTCTTTCGCTTTTGTAGGCGTGCGGCGGGCAGAGCGTGGGGGTCTGCCTTGCCGTACTTTTTTGGGTGTGAGGGGTTTCTGCCCCCCTGCTCCCATTGCGGCCCTAAGCCGCGGCACCGAGAAAAAAAACAGCGTCTGGAGGTGTGCGGGCCCCCCCGACCCCAAGCGAAAAGCGAAGGGGGCAGGGAGAAAAAAACCTCGTGGTTGTCGGCGGTGGTGTTGGGGGAGTGAGAGGCGCGGGCCTCGCCCCCACCCACCCCCGGGCCCGCGGCCCCCGTGGCTAGCACGGGTCTTGAGACGCGCGCCATGTGTGCCTTTTTATTTTCTGCTCCTGGTTTGCCGTTCTCTCCCCCGGTTGGTTTTTTTTTTTTTTTTTTTTTTTCCTCCGCGGGGGGGGAAAGCCGATCGCCGCGAGGCCGGGCGAAAAGCCGGGTTTTGGGGCCCCGTGGCCTCTCACGGTCGGTGGCAAACCTTTTTTTGTCGCACGCTTCGGATGGGTTCCCTCGGGGAAGAGGGGAAAGGGGGTGAAAACCCCCCGACCCCCGGCCCCGGCGGGGTGCGATGTCCCATCTTTGCCGTTGTCCAGTTAGAGGGAACCGTTGTCCGCAGATGCGGGTGGGTGGCGGCACCCCCCGTGCGCTCCTCCCGCTGCGATCAGCCGAAATTGTCCCGAAAGCCAAGCGGCCCGCCGGCGTCGGCGGGCCCCTGGGGCGCGTCGAGGAGGCTCGACGGCGCCGAGCCCGCGGGGGCGGTCTCTCGGGGACGAGTTCCCCCGCTCACACGCATTCACGCGGAGTCCCGCGGCCATCCGCCCGCTGCCCGCCTGGACTGTGGCGGTGTCGGCCACGGTGGGTGCGCACGTTGGGGCTGCCGTCGCCGTTGTCCCAGGACCGTGGCCGCGGGGCCCTTGTCGTCGCTCCTTGGTTCTTGTCTTCACGCTCCTTGCTTCTCCTCCTCCTCCTCCTCCTCCCTCCTTCTCCTTTCTTTTTCTCCTCCCCACACCAAACCCGATCGATGAGGCTTTTCGGGTCGCGTCGGAGAGGGCCCCCGGCGGGCCGGCTCCTGCCGGGGCTTCTCTGTCATGGGGAAGCCCACGGCGGTGTGTCCGGTGCTTGGCCAGGGTTGGTCTCCTCTCCAATTCGCTTCCCGTCGCAGGCGAGGTTCTGGCGTCCCTTTCCCCGCTCTGCCGGGGAAGGGCGTCTTTAACCGTCCCGGGCTGTGTGACGGCCGCGTGGCCCCGCGAGCCCCTCAGGTGTCCTTGGACTTAAAACCCCAAGAAAAGCCGTGTGGCGAGGTGGTGCCGGCCCCGGTCGCCGGGAAAGGAAAAAAGCGCCCCGTGGGTGCCGGCCGCGAGCAGCGCTCGGGCGGCGGTGCGGCTCGAGCGTGTGTGAGCCGAGACAGAGAGAGAGAAAAAGAGAGCGAGAGAGAGACACGCGGAAAGCCAGAGAGAAGGGAACGTAACGAGCCCCCGATGGGGCTGCGGACGGGGGAAAAGAGCCCGTTCCGCGCGCGTGTGCCGCTCTTTTGTCGTGCCGCCGCCTGCTGCAGAGCGAGCCGCCCCGGCCAGGGGGCCTCGGTTGTCCGGGCCGCGCCCGCCTCGTCGGGTCGCTGTCTCCTCTAGCACGTCCGGTGCTTTCCGCTCGGCCCGGTGTTGGGGGGAAGTGTCGGAGGGGGGTTCGCTCCCCTTCG
>NC_081278.1:3802595-3812595 GCF_030490865.1 Poecile atricapillus
CCCCCGGCAGCTGGGTAGACCTGCTGTCGGCCGGGGGCTGGGTAGACCTGCTGTCGTCCGCCCGGCAGCTGGGTAGACCTGCTGTCGGCCGTTGGCCGGGCGGCTGCCGGGTAGACCTGCTGTCGGTCGGCGGGCAGCTGGGTAGACCTGCTGTCGGCCTGCCGCTGGGTTGACCTGCTGTCGGCCGCCGGGCGGCTGCCGCTGGGTAGACCTGTTGTCCGCCTGCCGCCGGGTAGACCTGCTGTCGGCCGGCTGCTGGGTTGACCTGCTGTCGGCCGGCCGGCGGCCGGGTAGACCTGCTGTCGGCCTGCCGCCGGGTAGACCTGCTGTCGGGCGTCTGGGTAGACCTGCTGTCGGCCGTCGGCCGGGTAGACCTGCTGTCGGCCGCCGGGCGGCTGCCGGGTAGACCTGCTGTCGGCCGGCCGCCGGGTAGACCTGCTGTCGGCCGTCGGCCGGGTAGACCTGCTGTCGGCCGCCGGGCGGCTGCCGGGTAGACCTGCTGTCGGCCGGCTGCTGGGTAGACCTGCTGTCGGCCGGCCGGCGGCCGGGTAGACCTGCTGTCGGCCTGCCGCCGGGTAGACCTGCTGTCGGGCGTCTGGGTAGACCTGCTGTCGGCCGTCGGCCGGGTAGACCTGCTGTCGGCCGCCGGGCGGCTGCCGGGTAGACCTGCTGTCGGCCGGCCGCCGGGTAGACCTGCTGTCGGCCGTCGGCCGGGTAGACCTGCTGTCGGCCGCCGGGCGGCTGCCGGGTAGACCTGCTGTCGGCCGGCCGGCTGGGTAGACCTGCTGTCGGCCGTCGGCCGGGTAGACCTGCTGTCGGCCGGCCGGCGGGTAGACCTGCTGTCGGTTGGCCGCCGGGTAGACCTGCTGTCGGCCGGGGGCTGGGTAGACCTGCTGTCGTCCCCCCCGGCAGCTGGGTAGACCTGCTGTCGGCCGGCGGGCGGCTGCCGGGTAGACCTGCTGTCGGCCGGCGGGCGGCTGCCGCTGGGTAGACCTGCTGTCGGCCGGCCGCCGGGTAGACCTGCTGTCGGCCGCCGGGCGGCTGCCGGGTAGACCTGCTGTCGGCCGGCCGGCTGGGTAGACCTGCTGTCGGCCGTCGGCCGGGTAGACCTGCTGTCGGCCGGCCGGCGGGTAGACCTGCTGTCGGTTGGCCGCCGGGTAGACCTGCTGTCGGCCGGGGGCTGGGTAGACCTGCTGTCGTCCGCCCGGCAGCTGGGTAGACCTGCTGTCGGCCGTTGGCCGGGCGGCTGCCGGGTAGACCTGCTGTCGGTCGGCGGGCAGCTGGGTAGACCTGCTGTCGGCCTGCCGCTGGGTTGACCTGCTGTCGGCCGCCGGGCGGCTGCCGCTGGGTAGACCTGTTGTCCGCCTGCCGCCGGGTAGACCTGCTGTCGGCCGGCTGCTGGGTTGACCTGCTGTCGGCCGGCCGGCGGCCGGGTAGACCTGCTGTCGGCCTGCCGCCGGGTAGACCTGCTGTCGGGCGTCTGGGTAGACCTGCTGTCGGCCGTCGGCCGGGTAGACCTGCTGTCGGCCGCCGGGCGGCTGCCGGGTAGACCTGCTGTCGGCCGGCCGCCGGGTAGACCTGCTGTCGGCCGTCGGCCGGGTAGACCTGCTGTCGGCCGCCGGGCGGCTGCCGGGTAGACCTGCTGTCGGCCGGCTGCTGGGTAGACCTGCTGTCGGCCGGCCGGCGGCCGGGTAGACCTGCTGTCGGCCTGCCGCCGGGTAGACCTGCTGTCGGGCGTCTGGGTAGACCTGCTGTCGGCCGTCGGCCGGGTAGACCTGCTGTCGGCCGCCGGGCGGCTGCCGGGTAGACCTGCTGTCGGCCGGCCGCCGGGTAGACCTGCTGTCGGCCGTCGGCCGGGTAGACCTGCTGTCGGCCGCCGGGCGGCTGCCGGGTAGACCTGCTGTCGGCCGGCTGCTGGGTAGACCTGCTGTCGGCCGGCCGGCGGCCGGGTAGACCTGCTGTCGGCCTGCCGCTGGGTAGACCTGCTGTCGTCCCCCGGGCAGCTGGGTAGACCTGCTGTCGGCCGGCCGCTGGTTTGACCTGCTGTCAGCCGGCGGGCCGCCGTGCGATGCGTCGAGCGGCTCTCCCCTATCGGCCTGAGCCCCTCGCCGCCTTCGCTTCTCCCCGAGAGGGAGGGAGGGAGGGAGAGGGCCTTCGGAAGCCGGCGGCGCTCCCTCCCCCGTCCGGGTCCGAGCAGATGGCGGCCCGGCTTCCACCTCGCTTTCTGCTTGGCTGGCTCGATCAGCGGGGCTGCCGTCTGCCTGCAGGCTTCAGTGGGGCCGGCCGGGGGCGAGCGGGAAGGAAGGCGCCGTCGGAGCGAAAGCCTCCGAGAGAGAGCCGGCGAGAAAGCTTCCTCGGAAAGGGAGGGCGCCGAGCCTCAAGCTGCCGGCGGCCCCGTCGGCCCGCTCCTCAGCCCCCGCAGGCGTTGTCCCCGTGCCGAGCGGCCGGCCGCTTGGGGAGCCGCCTGGGGCGTGGGTGGGTCGGGGCCACCGCCGTCGGCCCCAGCTGTCGCCCAGCAGGGGGGCGGGGAAAGCCCGGAAGGCGGTGCCAGGCAGGGTGACGTCGCAGGGCGGGGCCGCCCGGCAAGCGTCGCCGACCGGGGGCGGGGAAAAGCCCAGAAGGCGGTGCGCCGCGGGAGCCGGCGGCGAAGGGTGGTTCCGTGCCGGGCCCGCACGAGGCGGGCCCGGGGCCGACGACCTCCGCGGACCGCCGGAGAGCCGGCATGAGCAGGCGGCCGCCCGCCCGCCGCCTCTGCCGGCGATTCGAGTCCAGTGACGCGGGGGGCCGGCGGCTTCCAGCCGCGTCCCACCGCACGCTTCCGCCTGCTTCCATTCTCCCGCTGTCCGCCCCGAGGTGCGGCTTGCTGGCTGGTGCCGTGTCTCTGCTCCCCGCGGGGTGGGGACGCCCCGTTGCCGGTCGAGCGCGTCGGCGGGCCGGGCGCGGGCCGCGGGCTGCCCGTCGGCTCGGCTGGGAGGCGTCTGGCCGCGCAGGCAGGAAAAGAAATCCGATGGGCCGAGAATTTTTGATCCCGGCGAAGCGTTCGTGTGCCACCCCGACACAAGAGCCGTCCTTTCGGGAAAAGACAAAAGAAGAAGGGAAGGGGTGGGTGCGCGTGTGTCTGTGGGTGCGGGCGTGTGCGCGTGCCCGCGTGCGTGAAAAGAAACCAAAGAAAGAGACGGTCAGAAATACGCCTCGGCCTAGAGAACGGGAATATCGGGCGGGACGGGGCTGCCGGAGCTATCCGACGGCCGAGGGGCGCACAGGTCTCCCGGCTCCGGGGCCGGCGGACGCCGCCGGGCACGTCGTCAGAAGCCGCAGGGGCGGCCGGCGTGGAGCCGGCCGACAGGGCTACCCTGGTGGCGGGCGGGACCCACCCGGGAGGTTGGGTTCACCGAGGGCCGGGGCCGGGGCCGGGGCCGGGGCCGGGGCTGGCCAACAGGTCTAGCCCAGGGGCGGGCAGGCGGGCGTCCCCGGGAGGCCGGGTCCGCCCAGGGCCGGGGCCGGGGCCGGGGCCGGGGCCGGGGCCGGGGCCGGCCGACAGGCCTGGTCCGGTGGCGGGACACGAGGCAAACTTCAGAGGGGTACCCTTGTCCCCCAGGCGGGGTAGACCTGTGGTCCCCAACCGGGGTAGACCTGCTGTCCGCGGTCGCGGTAGACCTGCTGTCCCCGGCCGGGGTCGACCTGCTGCCCGTGGTTGGGGTAGACCTGCTGTCCGCGGCCGGGGTCGACCTGCTGTCCCCGGCCGAGGTAGACCTGCTGTCCCTGGACGGGGTAGACCTGTTGTCCCCCCGGCCGGGGTAGACCTGATGTCCCTGGACGGGGTAGACCTGTTGTCCCGCGGTCGGGGTAGACCTGTTGTCCCCCCGGCCGGGGTAGACCTGCTGTCCCTGGACAGGGTAGACCTGTTGTCCCCGGCCGGGGTAGACCTGATGTCCCCGGCCGAGGTAGACCTGCTGTCCCTGGACGGGGTAGACCTGTTGTCCCCCCGGCCGGGGTAGACCTGATGTCCCTGGACGGGGTAGACCTGTTGTCCGCGGCCCGGGTAGACCTGCTGTCCGCGGTCGCGGTAGACCTGCTGTCCCCCGGCCGGGGTAGACCTGCTGTCTGCGGTCGCGGTAGACCTGCTGTCCCCGGCCGGGGTAGACCTGCTGTCCCTGGACGGGGTAGACCTGTTGTCCCGCGGTCGGGGTAGACCTGATGTCCCTGGACGGGGTAGACCTGTTGTCCGCGGCCCGGGTAGACCCGCTGTCCAAGGTCGCGGTAGACCTGCTGACCGCGGCCCGGGTAGACCTGTTGTCCCTGGACGGGGTAGACCTGTTGTCCGCGGCCGGGGTAGACCTGCTGTCCGCGGTCGCGGTAGACCTGCTGTCCCCCGGCCGGGGTAGACCTGCTGTCTGCGGTCGCGGTAGACCTGCTGTCCCCGGCCGGGGTAGACCTGCTGTCCCTGGACGGGGTAGACCTGTTGTCCCGCGGTCGGGGTAGACCTGATGTCCCTGGACGGGGTAGACCTGTTGTCCGCGGCCCGGGTAGACCTGCTGTCCACGGTCGCGGTAGACCTGCTGTCCGCGGCCCGGGTAGACCTGTTGTCCCTGGACGGGGTAGACCTGTTGTCCGCGGCCGGGGTAGACCTGCTGTCCGCGGTCGCGGTAGACCTGCTGTCCCCCGGCCGGGGTAGACCTGCTGTCCCCGGCCGGGATAGACCTGATGTCCCTGGACGGGGTAGACCTGCTGTCCCTGGACGGGGTAGACCCGCTGTCCCCCGGCCGGGATAGACCTGCTGTCCTTGGTCGGGGTAGACCTGTTGTCCGCGGCCCGGGTAGACCTGCTGTCCACGGTCGCGGTAGACCTGCTGTCCGCGGCCCGGGTAGACCTGTTGTCCCTGGACGGGGTAGACCTGTTGTCCGCGGCCGGGGTAGACCTGCTGTCCGCGGTCGCGGTAGACCTGCTGTCCCCCGGCCGGGGTAGACCTGCTGTCCCCGGCCGGGATAGACCTGATGTCCCTGGACGGGGTAGACCTGCTGTCCCTGGACGGGGTAGACCCGCTGTCCCCCGGCCGGGATAGACCTGCTGTCCTTGGTCGGGGTAGACCGGCTGTCCCCGGCCGGGGTAGACCTGCTGTCCCCGGCCCGGGTAGACCTGCTGTCCGCGGTCGCGGTAGACCTGTTGTCCGCGGCCCGGGTAGACCTGTTGTCCGCGGTCGCGGTAGACCTGTTGTCCGCGGTCGCGGTAGACCTGTTGTCCGCGGCCCGGGTAGACCTGCTGTCCGCGGTCGCGGTAGACCTGTTGTCCGCGGCCCGGGTAGACCTGTTGTCCGCGGCCCGGGTAGACCTGTTGTCCGCGGTCGCGGTAGACCTGTTGTCCGCGGCCCGGGTAGACCTGTTGTCCGCGGTCGCGGTAGACCTGCTGTCCCCCGGCCGGGGTAGACCTGCTGTCCCCCGGCCGGGGTAGACCTGCTGTCCCCCGGCCGGGGTAGACCTGCTGTCCGCGGTCGCGGTAGACCTGCTGTCCCCGGCCGGGATAGACCTGATGTCCCTGGACGGGGTAGACCCGCTGTCCCCCGGCCGGGATAGACCTGCTGTCCTTGGTCGGGGTAGACCGGCTGTCCCCGGCCGGGGTGGAGCTGATGTCCCCGGCCCGGGTAGACCTGCTGTCCGCGGTCGCGGTAGACCTGTTGTCCGCGGCCCGGGTAGACCTGCTGTCCGCGGTCGCGGTAGACCTGTTGTCCGCGGCCCGGGTAGACCTGTTGTCCGCGGTCGCGGTAGACCTGTTGTCCGCGGTCGCGGTAGACCTGTTGTCCGCGGCCCGGGTAGACCTGCTGTCCGCGGTCGCGGTAGACCTGTTGTCCGCGGCCCGGGTAGACCTGTTGTCCGCGGCCCGGGTAGACCTGTTGTCCGCGGTCGCGGTAGACCTGTTGTCCGCGGCCCGGGTAGACCTGTTGTCCGCGGTCGCGGTAGACCTGCTGTCCCCCGGCCGGGGTAGACCTGCTGTCCCCCGGCCGGGGTAGACCTGCTGTCCCCCGGCCGGGGTAGACCTGCTGTCCGCGGTCGCGGTAGACCTGCTGTCCCCGGCCGGGATAGACCTGATGTCCCTGGACGGGGTAGACCCGCTGTCCCCCGGCCGGGATAGACCTGCTGTCCTTGGTCGGGGTAGACCGGCTGTCCCCGGCCGGGGTGGAGCTGATGTCCCCGGCCCGGGTAGACCTGCTGTCCGCGGTCGCGGTAGACCTGTTGTCCGCGGCCCGGGTAGACCTGTTGTCCGCGGTCGCGGTAGACCTGTTGTCCGCGGTCGCGGTAGACCTGTTGTCCGCGGCCCGGGTAGACCTGTTGTCCGCGGTCGCGGTAGACCTGTTGTCCGCGGCCCGGGTAGACCTGTTGTCCGCGGTCGCGGTAGACCTGTTGTCCGCGGCCCGGGTAGACCTGCTGTCCGCGGTCGCGGTAGACCTGCCGTCCCCCGGCCGGGGTAGACCTGCTGTCTGCGGCCGGGGTAGACCTGCTGTCCGCGGTCGCGGTAGACCTGCTGTCCCCGGCCGGGATAGACCTGATGTCCCTGGACGGGGTAGACCTGCTGTCCCTGGACGGGGTAGACCTGCTGTCCCCCGGCCGGGATAGACCTGCTGTCCTTGGTCGGGGTAGACCGGCTGTCCCCGGCCGGGGTGGAGCTGATGTCCCTGGACGGGGTAGACCTGTTGTCCCGCGGTCGGGGTAGACCTGTTGTCCGCGGCCGGGGTAGACCTGCTGTCCGCGGCCGGGGTAGACCTGCTGTCCGCGGTCGCGGTAGACCTGCTGTCCCCGGCCGGGATAGACCTGATGTCCCTGGACGGGGTAGACCTGCTGTCCCTGGACGGGGTAGACCTGCTGTCCCCCGGCCGGGATAGACCTGCTGTCCTTGGTCGGGGTAGACCTGCTGTCCCCGGCCGGGGTAGAGCTGATGTCCCAGGAAGGGGTAGACCTGCTGTCCCCCGGCCGGGGTAGACCTGCTGTCCGCGGCCCGGGTAGACCTGTTGTCCGCGGTCGCGGTAGACCTGTTGTCCGCGGCCCGGGTAGACCTGCTGTCCGCGGTCGCGGTAGACCTGTTGTCCGCGGCCCGGGTAGACCTGTTGTCCGCGGTCGCGGTAGACCTGTTGTCCGCGGCCCGGGTAGACCTGTTGTCCGCGGTCGCGGTAGACCTGTTGTCCGCGGCCCGGGTAGACCTGTTGTCCGCGGTCGCGGTAGACCTGTTGTCCGCGGCCGCGGTAGACCTGTTGTCCGCGGCCGCGGTAGACCTGTTGTCCGCGGTCGCGGTAGACCTGTTGTCCGCGGCCCGGGTAGACCTGTTGTCCGCGGTCGCGGTAGACCTGTTGTCCGCGGTCGCGGTAGACCTGTTGTCCGCGGCCCGGGTAGACCTGTTGTCGGCGCCGGCGCTGGAAGTTCACCAAGGGGTCGCTGTTTTCAGCTGCCTCCAGTTACGTCAAGCTAGGAGGCGGCTAGCGCCACCGCTTTGCCCCGGTCACGTACGCTACGTTCACTTGCAGCGAGGGCGGCCTCGGACACATATCTCCGTATTATGGGAGCGAGGTGACGGGCCGTCTCCCCCAGGCTGTTACCGTGCCTGTGTCCTCCGAGGCGGAGCTACGGGCCGGCCGCCCGGCCGGTCGCCGGCGCCAAGCTCAGAGAGAAACCGAAAGGGAGAGCGCCGGCAAGGGAGGCCCAAGCACCGAGAGAGGGTTGCCGCCTCGGCGGGACGAGTCGCGGGGCTCGTCCTGCTTCCCGTACCTATCCATCGTGCCGATGGGCCAGCTTCGTTTGCGAGGCCGCGGAAGCGCGCTACTGCTGCCAGAGAGAGAGAGTGTGCTGCCTAGGCGGGTCGAGTCGCGGGGCTCGTCCCGCTTCCCGTGCTACCCATCGTGCCCGATGGGCCCAGCTTGTTCCGGTGAGGCCGAGGAAAGCGTGTGCCGCTGCTTGCCAGAGAGAGAAAGCCGCTCGGGCGGCCGAGGCGAGAAGGGAAAAGGGTGTGGAGGAGGCAGAGAAGCCGCAGGCCGGGTCCCCCCCGCTCTGGTCGTGCTGCTGCCGATTCCGGTCCAGTCCCGCCTCCCTCCCCCCCCCACCCCAACCCTGGGGTGGGGAAAAACCGAACGCTGGTGGCTGGCGGGCGAGGCGGCGGCGCCTCGTCCCCCTCATGTGCTCGGCCTTAAGCCGGGGCCCCCCTCGGCGGGGTGCGGTTTTTTTCGGCTGTCGGTCTCGGTGGGGCACGGTGGCCGGCAGCCGCGGGCAGACGTCGGCCGGGGGCGCCTCTGTCGTTGTTCGAGCCCCGTACGAGGCTTTACCCCCCGCCCCGGCCCTTCCCCGAGAGTCCCGAAGACCGGGTTGCCCGGTCGGCCGAGGCTGGCGGCGCCCCGTTCCCCGCTCCCGACCCGCTGTTGCCAGGTGTGAGAGAGCCGTGTGTCGGAAAGGGGCTGCGGGGGACGCCCGGTGGGGCGCGCGGCCTTGCCTTCGGCTTTGCCCCGCTTTTTGCCGCTCCAGGGGCTCGGTGACGGGAGAAGTCGCCCGACGGGAATCGCGGGGCCGGGGTGGCGGCACCCCGTCCCTCGCCCCGAGTTGTTGTGGCCCTCGTCCCCCTTCCTCGGCCTTAAGCCGGGGACCCGCGCTTTGCGGGCGGAATTGTTTCAGGGGTGGCGGCCGGCCGCGGTGGCCGGCCCCTGCCCGCGTGCGGACCCGGACGCGACGGGGAAAAATGTCCCCGGCGAGAGAGATATATGGCGCGGGCGAGGCGGCGGCGCCTCGCCCCTTCCTCAGTTGTCGTGGCCGGTGCGGACCGAGCCACCGTGGCCCGGCGGGCTGCGTCGCGAACGGGTCCCCGCTTCGTTTTCTTTCGCTTTTGTAGGCGTGCGGCGGGCAGAGCGTGGGGGTCTGCCTTGCCGTACTTTTTTGGGTGTGAGGGGTTTCTGCCCCCCTGCTCCCATTGCGGCCCTAAGCCGCGGCACCGAGAAAAAAAACAGCGTCTGGAGGTGTGCGGGCCCCCCCGACCCCAAGCGAAAAGCGAAGGGGGCAGGGAGAAAAAAACCTCGTGGTTGTCGGCGGTGGTGTTGGGGGAGTGAGAGGCGCGGGCCTCGCCCCCACCCACCCCCGGGCCCGCGGCCCCCGTGGCTAGCACGGGTCTTGAGACGCGCGCCATGTGTGCCTTTTTATTTTCTGCTCCTGGTTTGCCGTTCTCTCCCCCGGTTGGTTTTTTTTTTTTTTTTTTTTTTTCCTCCGCGGGGGGGGAAAGCCGATCGCCGCGAGGCCGGGCGAAAAGCCGGGTTTTGGGGCCCCGTGGCCTCTCACGGTCGGTGGCAAACCTTTTTTTGTCGCACGCTTCGGATGGGTTCCCTCGGGGAAGAGGGGAAAGGGGGTGAAAACCCCCCGACCCCCGGCCCCGGCGGGGTGCGATGTCCCATCTTTGCCGTTGTCCAGTTAGAGGGAACCGTTGTCCGCAGATGCGGGTGGGTGGCGGCACCCCCCGTGCGCTCCTCCCGCTGCGATCAGCCGAAATTGTCCCGAAAGCCAAGCGGCCCGCCGGCGTCGGCGGGCCCCTGGGGCGCGTCGAGGAGGCTCGACGGCGCCGAGCCCGCGGGGGCGGTCTCTCGGGGACGAGTTCCCCCGCTCACACGCATTCACGCGGAGTCCCGCGGCCATCCGCCCGCTGCCCGCCTGGACTGTGGCGGTGTCGGCCACGGTGGGTGCGCACGTTGGGGCTGCCGTCGCCGTTGTCCCAGGACCGTGGCCGCGGGGCCCTTGTCGTCGCTCCTTGGTTCTTGTCTTCACGCTCCTTGCTTCTCCTCCTCCTCCTCCTCCTCCCTCCTTCTCCTTTCTTTTTCTCCTCCCCACACCAAACCCGATCGATGAGGCTTTTCGGGTCGCGTCGGAGAGGGCCCCCGGCGGGCCGGCTCCTGCCGGGGCTTCTCTGTCATGGGGAAGCCCACGGCGGTGTGTCCGGTGCTTGGCCAGGGTTGGTCTCCTCTCCAATTCGCTTCCCGTCGCAGGCG
>NC_081278.1:3830095-3837595 GCF_030490865.1 Poecile atricapillus
ACCTGCTGTCGGGCGTCTGGGTAGACCTGCTGTCGGCCGTCGGCCGGGTAGACCTGCTGTCGGCCGCCGGGCGGCTGCCGGGTAGACCTGCTGTCGGCCGGCCGCCGGGTAGACCTGCTGTCGGCCGTCGGCCGGGTAGACCTGCTGTCGGCCGCCGGGCGGCTGCCGGGTAGACCTGCTGTCGGCCGGCTGCTGGGTAGACCTGCTGTCGGCCGGCCGGCGGCCGGGTAGACCTGCTGTCGGCCTGCCGCCGGGTAGACCTGCTGTCGGGCGTCTGGGTAGACCTGCTGTCGGCCGTCGGCCGGGTAGACCTGCTGTCGGCCGCCGGGCGGCTGCCGGGTAGACCTGCTGTCGGCCGGCCGCCGGGTAGACCTGCTGTCGGCCGTCGGCCGGGTAGACCTGCTGTCGGCCGCCGGGCGGCTGCCGGGTAGACCTGCTGTCGGCCGGCTGCTGGGTAGACCTGCTGTCGGCCGGCCGGCGGCCGGGTAGACCTGCTGTCGGCCTGCCGCTGGGTAGACCTGCTGTCGTCCCCCGGGCAGCTGGGTAGACCTGCTGTCGGCCGGCCGCTGGTTTGACCTGCTGTCAGCCGGCGGGCCGCCGTGCGATGCGTCGAGCGGCTCTCCCCTATCGGCCTGAGCCCCTCGCCGCCTTCGCTTCTCCCCGAGAGGGAGGGAGGGAGGGAGAGGGCCTTCGGAAGCCGGCGGCGCTCCCTCCCCCGTCCGGGTCCGAGCAGATGGCGGCCCGGCTTCCACCTCGCTTTCTGCTTGGCTGGCTCGATCAGCGGGGCTGCCGTCTGCCTGCAGGCTTCAGTGGGGCCGGCCGGGGGCGAGCGGGAAGGAAGGCGCCGTCGGAGCGAAAGCCTCCGAGAGAGAGCCGGCGAGAAAGCTTCCTCGGAAAGGGAGGGCGCCGAGCCTCAAGCTGCCGGCGGCCCCGTCGGCCCGCTCCTCAGCCCCCGCAGGCGTTGTCCCCGTGCCGAGCGGCCGGCCGCTTGGGGAGCCGCCTGGGGCGTGGGTGGGTCGGGGCCACCGCCGTCGGCCCCAGCTGTCGCCCAGCAGGGGGGCGGGGAAAGCCCGGAAGGCGGTGCCAGGCAGGGTGACGTCGCAGGGCGGGGCCGCCCGGCAAGCGTCGCCGACCGGGGGCGGGGAAAAGCCCAGAAGGCGGTGCGCCGCGGGAGCCGGCGGCGAAGGGTGGTTCCGTGCCGGGCCCGCACGAGGCGGGCCCGGGGCCGACGACCTCCGCGGACCGCCGGAGAGCCGGCATGAGCAGGCGGCCGCCCGCCCGCCGCCTCTGCCGGCGATTCGAGTCCAGTGACGCGGGGGGCCGGCGGCTTCCAGCCGCGTCCCACCGCACGCTTCCGCCTGCTTCCATTCTCCCGCTGTCCGCCCCGAGGTGCGGCTTGCTGGCTGGTGCCGTGTCTCTGCTCCCCGCGGGGTGGGGACGCCCCGTTGCCGGTCGAGCGCGTCGGCGGGCCGGGCGCGGGCCGCGGGCTGCCCGTCGGCTCGGCTGGGAGGCGTCTGGCCGCGCAGGCAGGAAAAGAAATCCGATGGGCCGAGAATTTTTGATCCCGGCGAAGCGTTCGTGTGCCACCCCGACACAAGAGCCGTCCTTTCGGGAAAAGACAAAAGAAGAAGGGAAGGGGTGGGTGCGCGTGTGTCTGTGGGTGCGGGCGTGTGCGCGTGCCCGCGTGCGTGAAAAGAAACCAAAGAAAGAGACGGTCAGAAATACGCCTCGGCCTAGAGAACGGGAATATCGGGCGGGACGGGGCTGCCGGAGCTATCCGACGGCCGAGGGGCGCACAGGTCTCCCGGCTCCGGGGCCGGCGGACGCCGCCGGGCACGTCGTCAGAAGCCGCAGGGGCGGCCGGCGTGGAGCCGGCCGACAGGGCTACCCTGGTGGCGGGCGGGACCCACCCGGGAGGTTGGGTTCACCGAGGGCCGGGGCCGGGGCCGGGGCCGGGGCCGGGGCTGGCCAACAGGTCTAGCCCAGGGGCGGGCAGGCGGGCGTCCCCGGGAGGCCGGGTCCGCCCAGGGCCGGGGCCGGGGCCGGGGCCGGGGCCGGGGCCGGGGCCGGCCGACAGGCCTGGTCCGGTGGCGGGACACGAGGCAAACTTCAGAGGGGTACCCTTGTCCCCCAGGCGGGGTAGACCTGTGGTCCCCAACCGGGGTAGACCTGCTGTCCGCGGTCGCGGTAGACCTGCTGTCCCCGGCCGGGGTCGACCTGCTGCCCGTGGTTGGGGTAGACCTGCTGTCCGCGGCCGGGGTCGACCTGCTGTCCCCGGCCGAGGTAGACCTGCTGTCCCTGGACGGGGTAGACCTGTTGTCCCCCCGGCCGGGGTAGACCTGATGTCCCTGGACGGGGTAGACCTGTTGTCCCGCGGTCGGGGTAGACCTGTTGTCCCCCCGGCCGGGGTAGACCTGCTGTCCCTGGACAGGGTAGACCTGTTGTCCCCGGCCGGGGTAGACCTGATGTCCCCGGCCGAGGTAGACCTGCTGTCCCTGGACGGGGTAGACCTGTTGTCCCCCCGGCCGGGGTAGACCTGATGTCCCTGGACGGGGTAGACCTGTTGTCCGCGGCCCGGGTAGACCTGCTGTCCGCGGTCGCGGTAGACCTGCTGTCCCCCGGCCGGGGTAGACCTGCTGTCTGCGGTCGCGGTAGACCTGCTGTCCCCGGCCGGGGTAGACCTGCTGTCCCTGGACGGGGTAGACCTGTTGTCCCGCGGTCGGGGTAGACCTGATGTCCCTGGACGGGGTAGACCTGTTGTCCGCGGCCCGGGTAGACCCGCTGTCCAAGGTCGCGGTAGACCTGCTGACCGCGGCCCGGGTAGACCTGTTGTCCCTGGACGGGGTAGACCTGTTGTCCGCGGCCGGGGTAGACCTGCTGTCCGCGGTCGCGGTAGACCTGCTGTCCCCCGGCCGGGGTAGACCTGCTGTCTGCGGTCGCGGTAGACCTGCTGTCCCCGGCCGGGGTAGACCTGCTGTCCCTGGACGGGGTAGACCTGTTGTCCCGCGGTCGGGGTAGACCTGATGTCCCTGGACGGGGTAGACCTGTTGTCCGCGGCCCGGGTAGACCTGCTGTCCACGGTCGCGGTAGACCTGCTGTCCGCGGCCCGGGTAGACCTGTTGTCCCTGGACGGGGTAGACCTGTTGTCCGCGGCCGGGGTAGACCTGCTGTCCGCGGTCGCGGTAGACCTGCTGTCCCCCGGCCGGGGTAGACCTGCTGTCCCCGGCCGGGATAGACCTGATGTCCCTGGACGGGGTAGACCTGCTGTCCCTGGACGGGGTAGACCCGCTGTCCCCCGGCCGGGATAGACCTGCTGTCCTTGGTCGGGGTAGACCTGTTGTCCGCGGCCCGGGTAGACCTGCTGTCCACGGTCGCGGTAGACCTGCTGTCCGCGGCCCGGGTAGACCTGTTGTCCCTGGACGGGGTAGACCTGTTGTCCGCGGCCGGGGTAGACCTGCTGTCCGCGGTCGCGGTAGACCTGCTGTCCCCCGGCCGGGGTAGACCTGCTGTCCCCGGCCGGGATAGACCTGATGTCCCTGGACGGGGTAGACCTGCTGTCCCTGGACGGGGTAGACCCGCTGTCCCCCGGCCGGGATAGACCTGCTGTCCTTGGTCGGGGTAGACCGGCTGTCCCCGGCCGGGGTAGACCTGCTGTCCCCGGCCCGGGTAGACCTGCTGTCCGCGGTCGCGGTAGACCTGTTGTCCGCGGCCCGGGTAGACCTGTTGTCCGCGGTCGCGGTAGACCTGTTGTCCGCGGTCGCGGTAGACCTGTTGTCCGCGGCCCGGGTAGACCTGCTGTCCGCGGTCGCGGTAGACCTGTTGTCCGCGGCCCGGGTAGACCTGTTGTCCGCGGCCCGGGTAGACCTGTTGTCCGCGGTCGCGGTAGACCTGTTGTCCGCGGCCCGGGTAGACCTGTTGTCCGCGGTCGCGGTAGACCTGCTGTCCCCCGGCCGGGGTAGACCTGCTGTCCCCCGGCCGGGGTAGACCTGCTGTCCCCCGGCCGGGGTAGACCTGCTGTCCGCGGTCGCGGTAGACCTGCTGTCCCCGGCCGGGATAGACCTGATGTCCCTGGACGGGGTAGACCCGCTGTCCCCCGGCCGGGATAGACCTGCTGTCCTTGGTCGGGGTAGACCGGCTGTCCCCGGCCGGGGTGGAGCTGATGTCCCCGGCCCGGGTAGACCTGCTGTCCGCGGTCGCGGTAGACCTGTTGTCCGCGGCCCGGGTAGACCTGCTGTCCGCGGTCGCGGTAGACCTGTTGTCCGCGGCCCGGGTAGACCTGTTGTCCGCGGTCGCGGTAGACCTGTTGTCCGCGGTCGCGGTAGACCTGTTGTCCGCGGCCCGGGTAGACCTGCTGTCCGCGGTCGCGGTAGACCTGTTGTCCGCGGCCCGGGTAGACCTGTTGTCCGCGGCCCGGGTAGACCTGTTGTCCGCGGTCGCGGTAGACCTGTTGTCCGCGGCCCGGGTAGACCTGTTGTCCGCGGTCGCGGTAGACCTGCTGTCCCCCGGCCGGGGTAGACCTGCTGTCCCCCGGCCGGGGTAGACCTGCTGTCCCCCGGCCGGGGTAGACCTGCTGTCCGCGGTCGCGGTAGACCTGCTGTCCCCGGCCGGGATAGACCTGATGTCCCTGGACGGGGTAGACCCGCTGTCCCCCGGCCGGGATAGACCTGCTGTCCTTGGTCGGGGTAGACCGGCTGTCCCCGGCCGGGGTGGAGCTGATGTCCCCGGCCCGGGTAGACCTGCTGTCCGCGGTCGCGGTAGACCTGTTGTCCGCGGCCCGGGTAGACCTGTTGTCCGCGGTCGCGGTAGACCTGTTGTCCGCGGTCGCGGTAGACCTGTTGTCCGCGGCCCGGGTAGACCTGTTGTCCGCGGTCGCGGTAGACCTGTTGTCCGCGGCCCGGGTAGACCTGTTGTCCGCGGTCGCGGTAGACCTGTTGTCCGCGGCCCGGGTAGACCTGCTGTCCGCGGTCGCGGTAGACCTGCCGTCCCCCGGCCGGGGTAGACCTGCTGTCTGCGGCCGGGGTAGACCTGCTGTCCGCGGTCGCGGTAGACCTGCTGTCCCCGGCCGGGATAGACCTGATGTCCCTGGACGGGGTAGACCTGCTGTCCCTGGACGGGGTAGACCTGCTGTCCCCCGGCCGGGATAGACCTGCTGTCCTTGGTCGGGGTAGACCGGCTGTCCCCGGCCGGGGTGGAGCTGATGTCCCTGGACGGGGTAGACCTGTTGTCCCGCGGTCGGGGTAGACCTGTTGTCCGCGGCCGGGGTAGACCTGCTGTCCGCGGCCGGGGTAGACCTGCTGTCCGCGGTCGCGGTAGACCTGCTGTCCCCGGCCGGGATAGACCTGATGTCCCTGGACGGGGTAGACCTGCTGTCCCTGGACGGGGTAGACCTGCTGTCCCCCGGCCGGGATAGACCTGCTGTCCTTGGTCGGGGTAGACCTGCTGTCCCCGGCCGGGGTAGAGCTGATGTCCCAGGAAGGGGTAGACCTGCTGTCCCCCGGCCGGGGTAGACCTGCTGTCCGCGGCCCGGGTAGACCTGTTGTCCGCGGTCGCGGTAGACCTGTTGTCCGCGGCCCGGGTAGACCTGCTGTCCGCGGTCGCGGTAGACCTGTTGTCCGCGGCCCGGGTAGACCTGTTGTCCGCGGTCGCGGTAGACCTGTTGTCCGCGGCCCGGGTAGACCTGTTGTCCGCGGTCGCGGTAGACCTGTTGTCCGCGGCCCGGGTAGACCTGTTGTCCGCGGTCGCGGTAGACCTGTTGTCCGCGGCCGCGGTAGACCTGTTGTCCGCGGCCGCGGTAGACCTGTTGTCCGCGGTCGCGGTAGACCTGTTGTCCGCGGCCCGGGTAGACCTGTTGTCCGCGGTCGCGGTAGACCTGTTGTCCGCGGTCGCGGTAGACCTGTTGTCCGCGGCCCGGGTAGACCTGTTGTCGGCGCCGGCGCTGGAAGTTCACCAAGGGGTCGCTGTTTTCAGCTGCCTCCAGTTACGTCAAGCTAGGAGGCGGCTAGCGCCACCGCTTTGCCCCGGTCACGTACGCTACGTTCACTTGCAGCGAGGGCGGCCTCGGACACATATCTCCGTATTATGGGAGCGAGGTGACGGGCCGTCTCCCCCAGGCTGTTACCGTGCCTGTGTCCTCCGAGGCGGAGCTACGGGCCGGCCGCCCGGCCGGTCGCCGGCGCCAAGCTCAGAGAGAAACCGAAAGGGAGAGCGCCGGCAAGGGAGGCCCAAGCACCGAGAGAGGGTTGCCGCCTCGGCGGGACGAGTCGCGGGGCTCGTCCTGCTTCCCGTACCTATCCATCGTGCCGATGGGCCAGCTTCGTTTGCGAGGCCGCGGAAGCGCGCTACTGCTGCCAGAGAGAGAGAGTGTGCTGCCTAGGCGGGTCGAGTCGCGGGGCTCGTCCCGCTTCCCGTGCTACCCATCGTGCCCGATGGGCCCAGCTTGTTCCGGTGAGGCCGAGGAAAGCGTGTGCCGCTGCTTGCCAGAGAGAGAAAGCCGCTCGGGCGGCCGAGGCGAGAAGGGAAAAGGGTGTGGAGGAGGCAGAGAAGCCGCAGGCCGGGTCCCCCCCGCTCTGGTCGTGCTGCTGCCGATTCCGGTCCAGTCCCGCCTCCCTCCCCCCCCCACCCCAACCCTGGGGTGGGGAAAAACCGAACGCTGGTGGCTGGCGGGCGAGGCGGCGGCGCCTCGTCCCCCTCATGTGCTCGGCCTTAAGCCGGGGCCCCCCTCGGCGGGGTGCGGTTTTTTTCGGCTGTCGGTCTCGGTGGGGCACGGTGGCCGGCAGCCGCGGGCAGACGTCGGCCGGGGGCGCCTCTGTCGTTGTTCGAGCCCCGTACGAGGCTTTACCCCCCGCCCCGGCCCTTCCCCGAGAGTCCCGAAGACCGGGTTGCCCGGTCGGCCGAGGCTGGCGGCGCCCCGTTCCCCGCTCCCGACCCGCTGTTGCCAGGTGTGAGAGAGCCGTGTGTCGGAAAGGGGCTGCGGGGGACGCCCGGTGGGGCGCGCGGCCTTGCCTTCGGCTTTGCCCCGCTTTTTGCCGCTCCAGGGGCTCGGTGACGGGAGAAGTCGCCCGACGGGAATCGCGGGGCCGGGGTGGCGGCACCCCGTCCCTCGCCCCGAGTTGTTGTGGCCCTCGTCCCCCTTCCTCGGCCTTAAGCCGGGGACCCGCGCTTTGCGGGCGGAATTGTTTCAGGGGTGGCGGCCGGCCGCGGTGGCCGGCCCCTGCCCGCGTGCGGACCCGGACGCGACGGGGAAAAATGTCCCCGGCGAGAGAGATATATGGCGCGGGCGAGGCGGCGGCGCCTCGCCCCTTCCTCAGTTGTCGTGGCCGGTGCGGACCGAGCCACCGTGGCCCGGCGGGCTGCGTCGCGAACGGGTCCCCGCTTCGTTTTCTTTCGCTTTTGTAGGCGTGCGGCGGGCAGAGCGTGGGGGTCTGCCTTGCCGTACTTTTTTGGGTGTGAGGGGTTTCTGCCCCCCTGCTCCCATTGCGGCCCTAAGCCGCGGCACCGAGA
>NC_081278.1:3842595-3845095 GCF_030490865.1 Poecile atricapillus
TGTGAGGTCGCTCGGCTGGCCGGGCCGCGCTTGCCCCTCCCGCACCGGCGGGGACACGGGCCGAGCCGCGGCGGTCCTCTCGGGCGCAGCGCCGGGCTGCTGAGGGAAACCCCGGGCCCCGAGCCAGGACGGCCGCGGTGGCGGCGGCGGATGTCAGGCGCGCCCCCGCCGGCGGACGCTCCCCCGAGGGTGGCAGCAACGGGGGGGAGGCACCCCGGCGGGGCCATCCCAGGTCGTTTCCCTCACCCCAGGGCCAGGTACCTAGCGCTCCGCGCCTCGGCGGTTCCCCGAGTCTTTTCCCTTTCTCCCGCTCGCGCCTCGGCGTCGTCAAACGCCGGCCGCGGGCGCGGGGTTGGGTGGGGCCCGAAAGGGCCGCCGAGGCCGGGCGGAGGTTTAAAGACTCGGGCGGCACGGCGCGCCCCGGCGGCGGCGGCGGTGCCGGCGGCGGCGGCGGCGGGTGCCCGGCCGGTGGCGGCGCGGCGTCATTGAGGGGTGGGGAGCTACTCCCGCTGATCCCCTGCGGTGGCGTCCGTCGCGACCGGTCCCCCCCCCCGCTCGTCGTCGTCGACTTCGTCGCGGCCGTCCGTCGGCCGCGCCGTGCCGGGGAGGGGGGCGCCCAGCCCCCCCTCCCCCCCCTCTCCGCGGCCCGGTCTCGGCGGCGAGGCCGTGGCGCGCTGTCGGCCGCGGGGCCGATCCGGTCTCCTCGGAACGGGGCGGCGCCGGCGGAGAAGCGCCCCGCGCGCTTCTCCGCCTCCTTGTGCGACCTCGGGGTCGCGGCCCTCGGGCGCCCCCCGCGCTCCCTCGCCTCGGCCGCGCCGGCCGCGTCGGCGCGCGTCTCCTCCTCCTCCTCGGGGCGCTCCTTGCCTTCCCCGGACGCGCGCGGTGGCGCCGTCCGCCGGTTCGTCCCCGGCCGAACCGCACGCCCCCCCGCCCGGGCGGGCGCTCGTCGGTCGCCTCCGGCGGCCGGAGGCCCGGCGAGCGCGGGTGACCCCGTGCCGAGCGGCGGCGGCGCCGCTCGACGGGTGTCCCCCTGGTGGGACGGTCGGCCGGGAGGCCCCCGTCGTCGCCGGCGGCGGTCCCGGCCCGGGCCCTGCCCGTCGCTTCCCCGTCGCCCTTCCCGAAGGCCGCGTGTGGGCCGCAGGGAGCGCTCGAGGCCGTGCGGCGGGCGTCCGCCGCACGGCCCCTCCCGCAGGGCGCGTGCCCGCGGAAGGGGCCCCGACGGTGCGAAGCGGCGGCGGCGGTCCCGGGAGTGCGGCCCCGGTGGCGGCGGGTCCTCTGCCTTCCGGCAGGCCTCGGGCGCTCGCGACGCCGGCTCGCGCCTCGGCGGCGCCCGCCTCCCGGCGCCGGTCGTCGGAGCGCGGCCGCGAGGCGCTCGCCTTCCGGCGGGGAGCCGGTCCCCGGCCGGGGGCGGCGCCGGCGGTGCCGGCGCTCGTCGCGTTGCCGTCTCGGGCGCTGGGAAGGGGCGGCCCCGTGAGCGGGGAGGAGAGGCGCGCGGCGGCGCGGCGGCGCGGTGGCGCTGCGCGGGCGCGAGCCCGCGCAGCGGTCGAGGTGTGGCGGCGAGCGCGAGGCGGGTGGCGGGCGGCCGCGGCCCCCCGGCCTCGTGCCCGCGTCGTCCCGTTCAGAGAGAGGAGGCCGGGCGCGGGCGCCGTAGCCCCCCCGCAGTCTGGCACGCGCCGCGTGGCTCTCCGCGCGGAGGCCGGGCCGAGCCCGGGCGCCTGGGCCGTCTCCGAAAGACGGCACGCGATGTGTGCCGGCGGCGTCTCTCTTTTCCCTCCCCTCGCCCGGGGGGTAGGGGTGGGGAGGCGGTCGGGGGCGCGGGCCCCCCCGCCCTGTCTTGGCTGGCCTTTCGGAGCGTTCCGTGGGCTTCTCCTTTCTTTTTTTCCCTTCCGTTTGTCGTCTCCTTTGTGCTCGTACGGTCGATGGCGAGGTGGCGCGGCCGCGCCTCCTCGCCGCAAAACCGAGGGGGCCGCTTCACGCGAGCGGTCCCGGCCCCTCCGCGCGTGCGGGGTCGGTGCCGAAAGCCAGACAACTCTTAGCGGTGGATCACTCGGCTCGTGCGTCGATGAAGAACGCAGCTAGCTGCGAGAATTAATGTGAATTGCAGGACACATTGATCATCGACACTTCGAACGCACTTGCGGCCCCGGGTTCCTCCCGGGGCTACGCCTGTCTGAGCGTCGCTTGACGATCAATCGCCGTCCCGGGGGGTGGGCCACCCGAGCCCTCCCCCGGGCGGCGCGGCTGGGGTCGCCTCGCAGGCCCGTTACCCTCCCCGCCGCGGTCCGCCGGCGGCGGCGGCCGCGGGAGGAGAAGAAGGGCCTTCGTCCCCCTAAATGCAGACTCGGGGAGCCGCTCCCGTAGCTCCCCGCTTCCCGGAGCGAGCCGCTGGGCCGGAGCTCGTCCTCGCGGGGCGGACAAAGAAAGGGCCGAGAAGCGGCGGCGTCGCCAAACGCCGCCGCGAGGGCCGAGAGAAAGAGGGCGAGAGGGGAGGCGAGGCGCG
>NC_081278.1:3852595-3860095 GCF_030490865.1 Poecile atricapillus
CGGCGGGCGGCTGCCGGGTAGACCTGCTGTCGGCCGGCGGGCGGCTGCCGCTGGGTAGACCTGCTGTCGGCCGGCCGCCGGGTAGACCTGCTGTCGGCCGCCGGGCGGCTGCCGGGTAGACCTGCTGTCGGCCGGCCGGCTGGGTAGACCTGCTGTCGGCCGTCGGCCGGGTAGACCTGCTGTCGGCCGGCCGGCGGGTAGACCTGCTGTCGGTTGGCCGCCGGGTAGACCTGCTGTCGGCCGGGGGCTGGGTAGACCTGCTGTCGTCCGCCCGGCAGCTGGGTAGACCTGCTGTCGGCCGTTGGCCGGGCGGCTGCCGGGTAGACCTGCTGTCGGTCGGCGGGCAGCTGGGTAGACCTGCTGTCGGCCTGCCGCTGGGTTGACCTGCTGTCGGCCGCCGGGCGGCTGCCGCTGGGTAGACCTGTTGTCCGCCTGCCGCCGGGTAGACCTGCTGTCGGCCGGCTGCTGGGTTGACCTGCTGTCGGCCGGCCGGCGGCCGGGTAGACCTGCTGTCGGCCTGCCGCCGGGTAGACCTGCTGTCGGGCGTCTGGGTAGACCTGCTGTCGGCCGTCGGCCGGGTAGACCTGCTGTCGGCCGCCGGGCGGCTGCCGGGTAGACCTGCTGTCGGCCGGCCGCCGGGTAGACCTGCTGTCGGCCGTCGGCCGGGTAGACCTGCTGTCGGCCGCCGGGCGGCTGCCGGGTAGACCTGCTGTCGGCCGGCTGCTGGGTAGACCTGCTGTCGGCCGGCCGGCGGCCGGGTAGACCTGCTGTCGGCCTGCCGCCGGGTAGACCTGCTGTCGGGCGTCTGGGTAGACCTGCTGTCGGCCGTCGGCCGGGTAGACCTGCTGTCGGCCGCCGGGCGGCTGCCGGGTAGACCTGCTGTCGGCCGGCCGCCGGGTAGACCTGCTGTCGGCCGTCGGCCGGGTAGACCTGCTGTCGGCCGCCGGGCGGCTGCCGGGTAGACCTGCTGTCGGCCGGCTGCTGGGTAGACCTGCTGTCGGCCGGCCGGCGGCCGGGTAGACCTGCTGTCGGCCTGCCGCTGGGTAGACCTGCTGTCGTCCCCCGGGCAGCTGGGTAGACCTGCTGTCGGCCGGCCGCTGGTTTGACCTGCTGTCAGCCGGCGGGCCGCCGTGCGATGCGTCGAGCGGCTCTCCCCTATCGGCCTGAGCCCCTCGCCGCCTTCGCTTCTCCCCGAGAGGGAGGGAGGGAGGGAGAGGGCCTTCGGAAGCCGGCGGCGCTCCCTCCCCCGTCCGGGTCCGAGCAGATGGCGGCCCGGCTTCCACCTCGCTTTCTGCTTGGCTGGCTCGATCAGCGGGGCTGCCGTCTGCCTGCAGGCTTCAGTGGGGCCGGCCGGGGGCGAGCGGGAAGGAAGGCGCCGTCGGAGCGAAAGCCTCCGAGAGAGAGCCGGCGAGAAAGCTTCCTCGGAAAGGGAGGGCGCCGAGCCTCAAGCTGCCGGCGGCCCCGTCGGCCCGCTCCTCAGCCCCCGCAGGCGTTGTCCCCGTGCCGAGCGGCCGGCCGCTTGGGGAGCCGCCTGGGGCGTGGGTGGGTCGGGGCCACCGCCGTCGGCCCCAGCTGTCGCCCAGCAGGGGGGCGGGGAAAGCCCGGAAGGCGGTGCCAGGCAGGGTGACGTCGCAGGGCGGGGCCGCCCGGCAAGCGTCGCCGACCGGGGGCGGGGAAAAGCCCAGAAGGCGGTGCGCCGCGGGAGCCGGCGGCGAAGGGTGGTTCCGTGCCGGGCCCGCACGAGGCGGGCCCGGGGCCGACGACCTCCGCGGACCGCCGGAGAGCCGGCATGAGCAGGCGGCCGCCCGCCCGCCGCCTCTGCCGGCGATTCGAGTCCAGTGACGCGGGGGGCCGGCGGCTTCCAGCCGCGTCCCACCGCACGCTTCCGCCTGCTTCCATTCTCCCGCTGTCCGCCCCGAGGTGCGGCTTGCTGGCTGGTGCCGTGTCTCTGCTCCCCGCGGGGTGGGGACGCCCCGTTGCCGGTCGAGCGCGTCGGCGGGCCGGGCGCGGGCCGCGGGCTGCCCGTCGGCTCGGCTGGGAGGCGTCTGGCCGCGCAGGCAGGAAAAGAAATCCGATGGGCCGAGAATTTTTGATCCCGGCGAAGCGTTCGTGTGCCACCCCGACACAAGAGCCGTCCTTTCGGGAAAAGACAAAAGAAGAAGGGAAGGGGTGGGTGCGCGTGTGTCTGTGGGTGCGGGCGTGTGCGCGTGCCCGCGTGCGTGAAAAGAAACCAAAGAAAGAGACGGTCAGAAATACGCCTCGGCCTAGAGAACGGGAATATCGGGCGGGACGGGGCTGCCGGAGCTATCCGACGGCCGAGGGGCGCACAGGTCTCCCGGCTCCGGGGCCGGCGGACGCCGCCGGGCACGTCGTCAGAAGCCGCAGGGGCGGCCGGCGTGGAGCCGGCCGACAGGGCTACCCTGGTGGCGGGCGGGACCCACCCGGGAGGTTGGGTTCACCGAGGGCCGGGGCCGGGGCCGGGGCCGGGGCCGGGGCTGGCCAACAGGTCTAGCCCAGGGGCGGGCAGGCGGGCGTCCCCGGGAGGCCGGGTCCGCCCAGGGCCGGGGCCGGGGCCGGGGCCGGGGCCGGGGCCGGGGCCGGCCGACAGGCCTGGTCCGGTGGCGGGACACGAGGCAAACTTCAGAGGGGTACCCTTGTCCCCCAGGCGGGGTAGACCTGTGGTCCCCAACCGGGGTAGACCTGCTGTCCGCGGTCGCGGTAGACCTGCTGTCCCCGGCCGGGGTCGACCTGCTGCCCGTGGTTGGGGTAGACCTGCTGTCCGCGGCCGGGGTCGACCTGCTGTCCCCGGCCGAGGTAGACCTGCTGTCCCTGGACGGGGTAGACCTGTTGTCCCCCCGGCCGGGGTAGACCTGATGTCCCTGGACGGGGTAGACCTGTTGTCCCGCGGTCGGGGTAGACCTGTTGTCCCCCCGGCCGGGGTAGACCTGCTGTCCCTGGACAGGGTAGACCTGTTGTCCCCGGCCGGGGTAGACCTGATGTCCCCGGCCGAGGTAGACCTGCTGTCCCTGGACGGGGTAGACCTGTTGTCCCCCCGGCCGGGGTAGACCTGATGTCCCTGGACGGGGTAGACCTGTTGTCCGCGGCCCGGGTAGACCTGCTGTCCGCGGTCGCGGTAGACCTGCTGTCCCCCGGCCGGGGTAGACCTGCTGTCTGCGGTCGCGGTAGACCTGCTGTCCCCGGCCGGGGTAGACCTGCTGTCCCTGGACGGGGTAGACCTGTTGTCCCGCGGTCGGGGTAGACCTGATGTCCCTGGACGGGGTAGACCTGTTGTCCGCGGCCCGGGTAGACCCGCTGTCCAAGGTCGCGGTAGACCTGCTGACCGCGGCCCGGGTAGACCTGTTGTCCCTGGACGGGGTAGACCTGTTGTCCGCGGCCGGGGTAGACCTGCTGTCCGCGGTCGCGGTAGACCTGCTGTCCCCCGGCCGGGGTAGACCTGCTGTCTGCGGTCGCGGTAGACCTGCTGTCCCCGGCCGGGGTAGACCTGCTGTCCCTGGACGGGGTAGACCTGTTGTCCCGCGGTCGGGGTAGACCTGATGTCCCTGGACGGGGTAGACCTGTTGTCCGCGGCCCGGGTAGACCTGCTGTCCACGGTCGCGGTAGACCTGCTGTCCGCGGCCCGGGTAGACCTGTTGTCCCTGGACGGGGTAGACCTGTTGTCCGCGGCCGGGGTAGACCTGCTGTCCGCGGTCGCGGTAGACCTGCTGTCCCCCGGCCGGGGTAGACCTGCTGTCCCCGGCCGGGATAGACCTGATGTCCCTGGACGGGGTAGACCTGCTGTCCCTGGACGGGGTAGACCCGCTGTCCCCCGGCCGGGATAGACCTGCTGTCCTTGGTCGGGGTAGACCTGTTGTCCGCGGCCCGGGTAGACCTGCTGTCCACGGTCGCGGTAGACCTGCTGTCCGCGGCCCGGGTAGACCTGTTGTCCCTGGACGGGGTAGACCTGTTGTCCGCGGCCGGGGTAGACCTGCTGTCCGCGGTCGCGGTAGACCTGCTGTCCCCCGGCCGGGGTAGACCTGCTGTCCCCGGCCGGGATAGACCTGATGTCCCTGGACGGGGTAGACCTGCTGTCCCTGGACGGGGTAGACCCGCTGTCCCCCGGCCGGGATAGACCTGCTGTCCTTGGTCGGGGTAGACCGGCTGTCCCCGGCCGGGGTAGACCTGCTGTCCCCGGCCCGGGTAGACCTGCTGTCCGCGGTCGCGGTAGACCTGTTGTCCGCGGCCCGGGTAGACCTGTTGTCCGCGGTCGCGGTAGACCTGTTGTCCGCGGTCGCGGTAGACCTGTTGTCCGCGGCCCGGGTAGACCTGCTGTCCGCGGTCGCGGTAGACCTGTTGTCCGCGGCCCGGGTAGACCTGTTGTCCGCGGCCCGGGTAGACCTGTTGTCCGCGGTCGCGGTAGACCTGTTGTCCGCGGCCCGGGTAGACCTGTTGTCCGCGGTCGCGGTAGACCTGCTGTCCCCCGGCCGGGGTAGACCTGCTGTCCCCCGGCCGGGGTAGACCTGCTGTCCCCCGGCCGGGGTAGACCTGCTGTCCGCGGTCGCGGTAGACCTGCTGTCCCCGGCCGGGATAGACCTGATGTCCCTGGACGGGGTAGACCCGCTGTCCCCCGGCCGGGATAGACCTGCTGTCCTTGGTCGGGGTAGACCGGCTGTCCCCGGCCGGGGTGGAGCTGATGTCCCCGGCCCGGGTAGACCTGCTGTCCGCGGTCGCGGTAGACCTGTTGTCCGCGGCCCGGGTAGACCTGCTGTCCGCGGTCGCGGTAGACCTGTTGTCCGCGGCCCGGGTAGACCTGTTGTCCGCGGTCGCGGTAGACCTGTTGTCCGCGGTCGCGGTAGACCTGTTGTCCGCGGCCCGGGTAGACCTGCTGTCCGCGGTCGCGGTAGACCTGTTGTCCGCGGCCCGGGTAGACCTGTTGTCCGCGGCCCGGGTAGACCTGTTGTCCGCGGTCGCGGTAGACCTGTTGTCCGCGGCCCGGGTAGACCTGTTGTCCGCGGTCGCGGTAGACCTGCTGTCCCCCGGCCGGGGTAGACCTGCTGTCCCCCGGCCGGGGTAGACCTGCTGTCCCCCGGCCGGGGTAGACCTGCTGTCCGCGGTCGCGGTAGACCTGCTGTCCCCGGCCGGGATAGACCTGATGTCCCTGGACGGGGTAGACCCGCTGTCCCCCGGCCGGGATAGACCTGCTGTCCTTGGTCGGGGTAGACCGGCTGTCCCCGGCCGGGGTGGAGCTGATGTCCCCGGCCCGGGTAGACCTGCTGTCCGCGGTCGCGGTAGACCTGTTGTCCGCGGCCCGGGTAGACCTGTTGTCCGCGGTCGCGGTAGACCTGTTGTCCGCGGTCGCGGTAGACCTGTTGTCCGCGGCCCGGGTAGACCTGTTGTCCGCGGTCGCGGTAGACCTGTTGTCCGCGGCCCGGGTAGACCTGTTGTCCGCGGTCGCGGTAGACCTGTTGTCCGCGGCCCGGGTAGACCTGCTGTCCGCGGTCGCGGTAGACCTGCCGTCCCCCGGCCGGGGTAGACCTGCTGTCTGCGGCCGGGGTAGACCTGCTGTCCGCGGTCGCGGTAGACCTGCTGTCCCCGGCCGGGATAGACCTGATGTCCCTGGACGGGGTAGACCTGCTGTCCCTGGACGGGGTAGACCTGCTGTCCCCCGGCCGGGATAGACCTGCTGTCCTTGGTCGGGGTAGACCGGCTGTCCCCGGCCGGGGTGGAGCTGATGTCCCTGGACGGGGTAGACCTGTTGTCCCGCGGTCGGGGTAGACCTGTTGTCCGCGGCCGGGGTAGACCTGCTGTCCGCGGCCGGGGTAGACCTGCTGTCCGCGGTCGCGGTAGACCTGCTGTCCCCGGCCGGGATAGACCTGATGTCCCTGGACGGGGTAGACCTGCTGTCCCTGGACGGGGTAGACCTGCTGTCCCCCGGCCGGGATAGACCTGCTGTCCTTGGTCGGGGTAGACCTGCTGTCCCCGGCCGGGGTAGAGCTGATGTCCCAGGAAGGGGTAGACCTGCTGTCCCCCGGCCGGGGTAGACCTGCTGTCCGCGGCCCGGGTAGACCTGTTGTCCGCGGTCGCGGTAGACCTGTTGTCCGCGGCCCGGGTAGACCTGCTGTCCGCGGTCGCGGTAGACCTGTTGTCCGCGGCCCGGGTAGACCTGTTGTCCGCGGTCGCGGTAGACCTGTTGTCCGCGGCCCGGGTAGACCTGTTGTCCGCGGTCGCGGTAGACCTGTTGTCCGCGGCCCGGGTAGACCTGTTGTCCGCGGTCGCGGTAGACCTGTTGTCCGCGGCCGCGGTAGACCTGTTGTCCGCGGCCGCGGTAGACCTGTTGTCCGCGGTCGCGGTAGACCTGTTGTCCGCGGCCCGGGTAGACCTGTTGTCCGCGGTCGCGGTAGACCTGTTGTCCGCGGTCGCGGTAGACCTGTTGTCCGCGGCCCGGGTAGACCTGTTGTCGGCGCCGGCGCTGGAAGTTCACCAAGGGGTCGCTGTTTTCAGCTGCCTCCAGTTACGTCAAGCTAGGAGGCGGCTAGCGCCACCGCTTTGCCCCGGTCACGTACGCTACGTTCACTTGCAGCGAGGGCGGCCTCGGACACATATCTCCGTATTATGGGAGCGAGGTGACGGGCCGTCTCCCCCAGGCTGTTACCGTGCCTGTGTCCTCCGAGGCGGAGCTACGGGCCGGCCGCCCGGCCGGTCGCCGGCGCCAAGCTCAGAGAGAAACCGAAAGGGAGAGCGCCGGCAAGGGAGGCCCAAGCACCGAGAGAGGGTTGCCGCCTCGGCGGGACGAGTCGCGGGGCTCGTCCTGCTTCCCGTACCTATCCATCGTGCCGATGGGCCAGCTTCGTTTGCGAGGCCGCGGAAGCGCGCTACTGCTGCCAGAGAGAGAGAGTGTGCTGCCTAGGCGGGTCGAGTCGCGGGGCTCGTCCCGCTTCCCGTGCTACCCATCGTGCCCGATGGGCCCAGCTTGTTCCGGTGAGGCCGAGGAAAGCGTGTGCCGCTGCTTGCCAGAGAGAGAAAGCCGCTCGGGCGGCCGAGGCGAGAAGGGAAAAGGGTGTGGAGGAGGCAGAGAAGCCGCAGGCCGGGTCCCCCCCGCTCTGGTCGTGCTGCTGCCGATTCCGGTCCAGTCCCGCCTCCCTCCCCCCCCCACCCCAACCCTGGGGTGGGGAAAAACCGAACGCTGGTGGCTGGCGGGCGAGGCGGCGGCGCCTCGTCCCCCTCATGTGCTCGGCCTTAAGCCGGGGCCCCCCTCGGCGGGGTGCGGTTTTTTTCGGCTGTCGGTCTCGGTGGGGCACGGTGGCCGGCAGCCGCGGGCAGACGTCGGCCGGGGGCGCCTCTGTCGTTGTTCGAGCCCCGTACGAGGCTTTACCCCCCGCCCCGGCCCTTCCCCGAGAGTCCCGAAGACCGGGTTGCCCGGTCGGCCGAGGCTGGCGGCGCCCCGTTCCCCGCTCCCGACCCGCTGTTGCCAGGTGTGAGAGAGCCGTGTGTCGGAAAGGGGCT
>NC_081278.1:3865095-3867595 GCF_030490865.1 Poecile atricapillus
CGGCGGCCGGCCCCGAGCCCCTCGCTGCCGCGGCCGGCGCCGCCGAACGCCGGTCGTCGGCGCTCGACGCCGCGCGGGCGGCCCTGCGTGGGCGCGGCCCGAGTTCTCCCGGGTGGGTCCCGGGCCTCTCTCCTCGGCGGCGGCGCGCGAGAAGCCGTCCCGCGTGCGGGAGGGAGGGGGGTGCTCGGCACGGCCCCCCTCCCGGAGGCGCGCGGGCGCCTTCGGGGCTCGGAGGAGGCGGCTCCTCCGGCCCTTCCCGCACCGGAGGAGCGGGACCGCTTTCTTTTTTTGCCGCCCGGCAAAAAAAACACCACGGGTCCCGCTCCGGGGCCGAACGGCCCCTCGCGAACCGCACAGAGGAGCTCGGAGGGCCGGGTTCCCCCCCGGGCGTTCCGGGGCCTCGCTTCCAGGGTTGCGCGCGCGCGCGCGCGCGGGCGTGGGGACCGCCACCGGGTCCGGGCGCGGCGGCGGCGGCGGAGACGTTCTTCGCCCCCGTCGACGTCGTCGGGCCCCTCTCGGTGCGGTCGCCGCTGTGAGGTCGCTCGGCTGGCCGGGCCGCGCTTGCCCCTCCCGCACCGGCGGGGACACGGGCCGAGCCGCGGCGGTCCTCTCGGGCGCAGCGCCGGGCTGCTGAGGGAAACCCCGGGCCCCGAGCCAGGACGGCCGCGGTGGCGGCGGCGGATGTCAGGCGCGCCCCCGCCGGCGGACGCTCCCCCGAGGGTGGCAGCAACGGGGGGGAGGCACCCCGGCGGGGCCATCCCAGGTCGTTTCCCTCACCCCAGGGCCAGGTACCTAGCGCTCCGCGCCTCGGCGGTTCCCCGAGTCTTTTCCCTTTCTCCCGCTCGCGCCTCGGCGTCGTCAAACGCCGGCCGCGGGCGCGGGGTTGGGTGGGGCCCGAAAGGGCCGCCGAGGCCGGGCGGAGGTTTAAAGACTCGGGCGGCACGGCGCGCCCCGGCGGCGGCGGCGGTGCCGGCGGCGGCGGCGGCGGGTGCCCGGCCGGTGGCGGCGCGGCGTCATTGAGGGGTGGGGAGCTACTCCCGCTGATCCCCTGCGGTGGCGTCCGTCGCGACCGGTCCCCCCCCCCGCTCGTCGTCGTCGACTTCGTCGCGGCCGTCCGTCGGCCGCGCCGTGCCGGGGAGGGGGGCGCCCAGCCCCCCCTCCCCCCCCTCTCCGCGGCCCGGTCTCGGCGGCGAGGCCGTGGCGCGCTGTCGGCCGCGGGGCCGATCCGGTCTCCTCGGAACGGGGCGGCGCCGGCGGAGAAGCGCCCCGCGCGCTTCTCCGCCTCCTTGTGCGACCTCGGGGTCGCGGCCCTCGGGCGCCCCCCGCGCTCCCTCGCCTCGGCCGCGCCGGCCGCGTCGGCGCGCGTCTCCTCCTCCTCCTCGGGGCGCTCCTTGCCTTCCCCGGACGCGCGCGGTGGCGCCGTCCGCCGGTTCGTCCCCGGCCGAACCGCACGCCCCCCCGCCCGGGCGGGCGCTCGTCGGTCGCCTCCGGCGGCCGGAGGCCCGGCGAGCGCGGGTGACCCCGTGCCGAGCGGCGGCGGCGCCGCTCGACGGGTGTCCCCCTGGTGGGACGGTCGGCCGGGAGGCCCCCGTCGTCGCCGGCGGCGGTCCCGGCCCGGGCCCTGCCCGTCGCTTCCCCGTCGCCCTTCCCGAAGGCCGCGTGTGGGCCGCAGGGAGCGCTCGAGGCCGTGCGGCGGGCGTCCGCCGCACGGCCCCTCCCGCAGGGCGCGTGCCCGCGGAAGGGGCCCCGACGGTGCGAAGCGGCGGCGGCGGTCCCGGGAGTGCGGCCCCGGTGGCGGCGGGTCCTCTGCCTTCCGGCAGGCCTCGGGCGCTCGCGACGCCGGCTCGCGCCTCGGCGGCGCCCGCCTCCCGGCGCCGGTCGTCGGAGCGCGGCCGCGAGGCGCTCGCCTTCCGGCGGGGAGCCGGTCCCCGGCCGGGGGCGGCGCCGGCGGTGCCGGCGCTCGTCGCGTTGCCGTCTCGGGCGCTGGGAAGGGGCGGCCCCGTGAGCGGGGAGGAGAGGCGCGCGGCGGCGCGGCGGCGCGGTGGCGCTGCGCGGGCGCGAGCCCGCGCAGCGGTCGAGGTGTGGCGGCGAGCGCGAGGCGGGTGGCGGGCGGCCGCGGCCCCCCGGCCTCGTGCCCGCGTCGTCCCGTTCAGAGAGAGGAGGCCGGGCGCGGGCGCCGTAGCCCCCCCGCAGTCTGGCACGCGCCGCGTGGCTCTCCGCGCGGAGGCCGGGCCGAGCCCGGGCGCCTGGGCCGTCTCCGAAAGACGGCACGCGATGTGTGCCGGCGGCGTCTCTCTTTTCCCTCCCCTCGCCCGGGGGGTAGGGGTGGGGAGGCGGTCGGGGGCGCGGGCCCCCCCGCCCTGTCTTGGCTGGCCTTTCGGAGCGTTCCGTGGGCTTCTCCTTTCTTTTTTTCCCTTCCGTTTGTCGTCTCCTTTGTGCTCGTACGGTCGATGGCGAGGTGGCGCGGCCGCGCCTCCTCGCCGCAAAACCGAGGGGGCCG
>NC_081278.1:3875095-3882595 GCF_030490865.1 Poecile atricapillus
CGGCGGGTAGACCTGCTGTCGGTTGGCCGCCGGGTAGACCTGCTGTCGGCCGGGGGCCGGGTAGAACTGCTGTCGTCCCCCCCGGCAGCTGGGTAGACCTGCTGTCGGCCGGGGGCTGGGTAGACCTGCTGTCGTCCGCCCGGCAGCTGGGTAGACCTGCTGTCGGCCGTTGGCCGGGCGGCTGCCGGGTAGACCTGCTGTCGGTCGGCGGGCAGCTGGGTAGACCTGCTGTCGGCCTGCCGCTGGGTTGACCTGCTGTCGGCCGCCGGGCGGCTGCCGCTGGGTAGACCTGTTGTCCGCCTGCCGCTGGGTAGACCTGCTGTCGGCCGGCTGCTGGGTAGACCTGCTGTCGGCCGGCGGCCGGGTAGACCTGCTGTCGGCCTGCCGCCGGGTAGACCTGCTGTCGGGCGTCTGGGTAGACCTGCTGTCGGCCGTCGGCCGGGTAGACCTGCTGTCGGCCGCCGGGCGGCTGCCGGGTAGACCTGCTGTCGGCCGGCCGCCGGGTAGACCTGCTGTCGGCCGTCGGCCGGGTAGACCTGCTGTCGGCCGGCGGGCGGCTGCCGGTAGACCTGCTGTCGTCCCCCGGGCAGCTGGGTAGACCTGCTGTCGTCCCCCGGGCAGCTGGGTAGACCTGTTGTCGGCCTGCCGCTGGGTTGACCTGCTGTCGGCCGGCCGGCGGCCGGGTAGACCTGCTGTCGGCCGCCGGGCGGCTGCCGCTGGGTAGACCTGTTGTCCGCCTGCCGCTGGGTAGACCTGCTGTCGGCCGCCGGGCGGCTGCCGGGTAGACCTGCTGTCGGCCGGCCGCCGGGTAGACCTGCTGTCGGCCGTCGGCCGGGTAGACCTGCTGTCGGCCGGCGGGCGGCTGCCGGGTAGACCTGCTGTCGTCCCCGGGCAGCTGGGTAGACCTGCTGTCGGCCGCCGGGCGGCTGCCGCTGGGTAGACCTGCTGTCGGCCGGCCGGCTGGGTAGACCTGCTGTCGGCCGTCGGCCGGGTAGACCTGCTGTCGGCCGGCCGGCGGGTAGACCTGCTGTCGGTTGGCCGCCGGGTAGACCTGCTGTCGGCCGGGGGCCGGGTAGACCTGCTGTCGTCCCCCCCGGCAGCTGGGTAGACCTGCTGTCGGCCGGGGGCTGGGTAGACCTGCTGTCGGCCGGCCGGCAGCTGGGTAGACCTGCTGTCGGCCGTTGGCCGGGCGGCTGCCGGGTAGACCTGCTGTCGGTCGGCGGGCAGCTGGGTAGACCTGCTGTCGGCCTGCCGCTGGGTTGACCTGCTGTCGGCCGCCGGGCGGCTGCCGCTGGGTAGACCTGTTGTCCGCCTGCCGCTGGGTAGACCTGCTGTCGGCCGCCGGGCGGCTGCCGGGTAGACCTGCTGTCGGCCGGCTGCTGGGTAGACCTGCTGTCGGCCGGCGGGCGGCGGCCGGGTAGACCTGCTGTCGGCCTGCCGGCGGCCGGGTAGACCTGCTGTCGGGCGTCTGGGTAGACCTGCTGTCGGCCGTCGGCCGGGTAGACCTGCTGTCGGCCGCCGGGCGGCTGCCGGGTAGACCTGCTGTCGGCCGGCCGCCGGGTAGACCTGCTGTCGGCCGTCGGCCGGGTAGACCTGCTGTCGGCCGGCGGGCGGCTGCCGGGTAGACCTGCTGTCGTCCCCCGGGCAGCTGGGTAGACCTGCTGTCGTCCCCCGGGCAGCTGGGTAGACCTGTTGTCGGCCTGCCGCTGGGTTGACCTGCTGTCGGCCGGCCGGCGGCCGGCTAGACCTGCTGTCGGCCGCCGGGCGGCTGCCGCTGGGTAGACCTGCTGTCGGCCGCCGGGCGGCTGCCGGGTAGACCTGCTGTCGGCCGGCCGGCGGCCGGGTAGACCTGCTGTCGGCCGGCGGGCGGCTGCCGGGTAGACCTGCTGTCGTCCCCCGGGCAGCTGGGTAGACCTGCTGTCGGCCGCCGGGCGGCTGCCGGGTAGACCTGCTGTCGGCCTGCCGCTGGGTAGACCTGCTGTCGTCCCCCGGGCAGCTGGGTAGACCTGCTGTCGGCCGGCCGCTGGTTTGACCTGCTGTCAGCCGGCGGGCCGCCGTGCGATGCGTCGAGCGGCTCTCCCCTATCGGCCTGAGCCCCTCGCCGCCTTCGCTTCTCCCCGAGAGGGAGGGAGGGAGGGAGGGAGAGGGCCTTCGGAAGCCGGCGGCGCTCCCTCCCCCGTCCGGGTCCGAGCAGATGGCGGCCCGGCTTCCACCTCGCTTTCTGCTTGGCTGGCTCGATCAGCGGGGCTGCCGTCTGCCTGCAGGCTTCAGTGGGGCCGGCCGGGGGCGAGCGGGAAGGAAGGCGCCGTCGGAGCGAAAGCCTCCGAGAGAGAGCCGGCGAGAAAGCTTCCTCGGAAAGGGAGGGCGCCGAGCCTCAAGCTGCCGGCGGCCCCGTCGGCCCGCTCCTCAGCCCCCGCAGGCGTTGTCGCCGTGCCGAGCGGCCGGCCGCTTGGGGAGCCGCCTGGGGCGTGGGTGGGTCGGGGCCACCGCCGTCGGCCCCAGCTGTCGCCCAGCAGGGGGGCGGGGAAAGCCCGGAAGGCGGTGCCAGGCAGGGTGACGTCGCAGGGCGGGGCCGCCCGGCAAGCGTCGCCGACCGGGGGCGGGGAAAAGCCCAGAAGGCGGTGCGCCGCGGGAGCCGGCGGCGAAGGGCGGTTCCGTGCCGGGCCCGCACGAGGCGGGCCCGGGGCCGACGACCTCCGCGGACCGCCGGAGAGCCGGCATGAGCAGGCGGCCGCCCGCCCGCCGCCTCTGCCGGCGATTCGAGTCCAGTGACGCGGGGGGCCGGCGGCTTCCAGCCGCGTCCCACCGCACGCTTCCGCCTGCTTCCATTCTCCCGCTGTCCGCCCCGAGGTGCGGCTTGCTGGCTGGTGCCGTGTCTCTGCTCCCCGCGGGGTGGGGACGCCCCGTTGCCGGTCGAGCGCGTCGGCGGGCCGGGCGCGGGCCGCGGGCTGCCCGTCGGCTCGGCTGGGAGGCGTCTGGCCGCGCAGGCAGGAAAAGAAATCCGATGGGCCGAGAATTTTTGATCCCGGCGAAGCGTTCCTGTGCCACCCCGACACAAGAGCCGTCCTTTCGGGAAAAGACAAAAGAAGAAGGGAAGGGGTGGGTGCGCGTGTGTCTGTGGGTGCGGGCGTGTGCGCGTGCCCGCGTGCGTGAAAAGAAACCAAAGAAAGAGACGGTCAGAAATACGCCTCGGCCTAGAGAACGGGAATATCGGGCGGGACGGGGCTGCCGGAGCTATCCGACGGCCGAGGGGCGCACAGGTCTCCCGGCTCCGGGGCCGGCGGACGCCGCCGGGCACGTCGTCAGAAGCCGCAGGGGCGGCCGGCGTGGAGCCGGCCGACAGGGCTACCCTGGTGGCGGGCGGGACCCACCCGGGAGGTTGGGTTCACCGAGGGCCGGGGCCGGGGCCGGGGCCGGGGCCGGGGCTGGCCAACAGGTCTAGCCCAGGGGCGGGCAGGCGGGCGTCCCCGGGAGGCCGGGTCCGCCCAGGGCCGGGGCCGGGGCCGGGGCCGGCCGACAGGCCTGGTCCGGTGGCGGGACACGAGGCAAACTTCAGAGGGGTACCCTTGTCCCCCAGGCGGGGTAGACCTGTGGTCCCCAACCGGGGTAGACCTGCTGTCCGCGGTCGCGGTAGACCTGCTGTCCCTGGCCGGGGTCGACCTGCTGCCCGTGGTTGGGGTAGACCTGCTGTCCGCGGCCGGGGTCGACCTGCTGTCCCCGGCCGAGGTAGACCTGCTGTCCCTGGACGGGGTAGACCTGTTGTCCCCCCGGCCGGGGTAGACCTGATGTCCCTGGACGGGGTAGACCTGTTGTCCCGCGGTCGGGGTAGACCTGTTGTCCCCCCGGCCGGGGTAGACCTGCTGTCCCTGGACAGGGTAGACCTGTTGTCCCCGGCCGGGGTAGACCTGATGTCCCCGGCCGAGGTAGACCTGCTGTCCCTGGACGGGGTAGACCTGTTGTCCCCCCGGCCGGGGTAGACCTGATGTCCCTGGACGGGGTAGACCTGTTGTCCGCGGCCGGGGTAGACCTGCTGTCCGCGGTCGCGGTAGACCTGCTGTCCCCCGGCCGGGGTAGACCTGCTGTCTGCGGTCGCGGTAGACCTGCTGTCCCCGGCCGGGGTAGACCTGCTGTCCCTGGACGGGGTAGACCTGTTGTCCCGCGGTCGGGGTAGACCTGATGTCCCTGGACGGGGTAGACCTGTTGTCCGCGGCCCGGGTAGACCCGCTGTCCAAGGTCGCGGTAGACCTGCTGACCGCGGCCCGGGTAGACCTGTTGTCCCTGGACGGGGTAGACCTGTTGTCCGCGGCCGGGGTAGACCTGCTGTCCGCGGTCGCGGTAGACCTGCTGTCCCCCGGCCGGGGTAGACCTGCTGTCCGCGGTCGCGGTAGACCTGCTGTCCCCCGGCCGGGGTAGACCTGCTGTCTGCGGTCGCGGTAGACCTGCTGTCCCCGGCCGGGGTAGACCTGCTGTCCCTGGACGGGGTAGACCTGTTGTCCCGCGGTCGGGGTAGACCTGATGTCCCTGGACGGGGTAGACCTGTTGTCCGCGGCCCGGGTAGACCCGCTGTCCAAGGTCGCGGTAGACCTGCTGACCGCGGCCCGGGTAGACCTGTTGTCCCTGGACGGGGTAGACCTGTTGTCCGCGGCCGGGGTAGACCTGCTGTCCGCGGTCGCGGTAGACCTGCTGTCCCCCGGCCGGGGTAGACCTGCTGTCTGCGGTCGCGGTAGACCTGCTGTCCCCGGCCGGGGTAGACCTGCTGTCCCTGGACGGGGTAGACCTGATGTCCCTGGACGGGGTAGACCTGTTGTCCGCGGCCCGGGTAGACCCGCTGTCCACGGTCGCGGTAGACCTGTTGTCCGCGGCCGGGGTAGACCTGCCGTCCGCGGTCGCGGTAGACCTGCTGTCCCCCGGCCGGGGTAGACCTGCTGTCCCCGGCCGGGGTAGACCTGCTGTCCGCGGTCGCGGTAGACCTGCTGTCCCCGGCCGGGATAGACCTGATGTCCCTGGACGGGGTAGACCTGCTGTCCCTGGACGGGGTAGACCCGCTGTCCCCCGGCCGGGATAGACCTGCTGTCCTTGGTCGGGGTAGACCGGCTGTCCCCGGCCGGGATAGACCTGCTGTCCCCGGCCCGGGTAGACCTGTTGTCCGCGGTCGCGGTAGACCTGTTGTCCGCGGTCGCGGTAGACCTGTTGTCCGCGGCCCGGGTAGACCTGTTGTCCGCGGTCGCGGTAGACCTGTTGTCCGCGGCCCGGGTAGACCTGTTGTCCGCTGTCGCGGTAGACCTGTTGTCCGCGGCCCGGGTAGACCTGTTGTCCGCGGTCGCGGTAGACCTGCTGTCCCCCGGCCGGGGTAGACCTGCTGTCTGCGGCCGGGGTAGACCTGCTGTCCGCGGTCGCGGTAGACCTGCTGTCCCCGGCCGGGATAGACCTGATGTCCCTGGACGGGGTAGACCTGCTGTCCCTGGACGGGGTAGACCTGCTGTCCCCCGGCCGGGATAGACCTGCTGTCCTTGGTCGGGGTAGACCGGCTGTCCCCGGCCGGGGTGGAGCTGATGTCCCTGGACGGGGTAGACCTGTTGTCCGCGGTCGGGGTAGACCTGCTGTCCGCGGCCGGGGTAGACCTGCTGTCCGCGGTCGCGGTAGACCTGCTGTCCCCGGCCGGGATAGACCTGATGTCCCTGGACGGGGTAGACCTGCTGTCCCCCGGCCGGGATAGACCTGCTGTCCTTGGTCGGGGTAGACCTGCTGTCCCCCGCCGGGGTAGAGCTGATGTCCCAGGAAGGGGTAGACCTGCTGTCCCCCGGCCGGGGTAGACCTGCTGTCCGCGGCCCGGGTAGACCTGTTGTCCGCGGTCGCGGTAGACCTGTTGTCCGAAGCCCGGGTAGACCTGTTGTCCGCGGTCGCGGTAGACCTGTTGTCCGCGGCCCGGGTAGACCTGTTGTCCGCGGTCGCGGTAGACCTGCTGTCCCCCGGCCGGGGTAGACCTGCTGTCTGCGGCCGGGGTAGACCTGCTGTCCGCGGTCGCGGTAGACCTGCTGTCCCCGGCCGGGATAGACCTGATGTCCCTGGACGGGGTAGACCTGCTGTCCCTGGACGGGGTAGACCTGCTGTCCCCCGGCCGGGATAGACCTGCTGTCCTTGGTCGGGGTAGACCGGCTGTCCCCGGCCGGGGTGGAGCTGATGTCCCTGGACGGGGTAGACCTGTTGTCCCGCGGTCGGGGTAGACCTGTTGTCCGCGGTCGGGGTAGACCTGCTGTCCGCGGCCCGGGTAGACCTGTTGTCCGCGGTCGCGGTAGACCTGTTGTCCGCGGCCCGGGTAGACCTGTTGTCCGCGGTCGCGGTAGACCTGTTGTCCGCGGCCCGGGTAGACCTGTTGTCCGCGGTCGCGGTAGACCTGTTGTCCGCGGCCCGGGTAGACCTGTTGTCCGCGGTCGCGGTAGACCTGTTGTCCGCGGCCCGGGTAGACCTGTTGTCGGCGCCGGCGCTGGAAGTTCACCAAGGGGTCGCTGTTTTCAGCTGCCTCCAGTTACGTCAAGCTAGGAGGCGGCTAGCGCCACCGCTTTGCCCCGGTCACGTACGCTACGTTCACTTGCAGCGAGGGCGGCCTCGGACACATATCTCCGTATTACGGGAGCGAGGTGACGGGCCGTCTCCCCCAGGCTGTTACCGTGCCTGTGTCCTCCGAGGCGGAGCTACGGGCCGGCCGCCCGGCCGGTCGCCGGCGCCAAGCTCAGAGAGAAACCGAAAGGGAGAGCGCCGGCAAGGGAGGCCCAAGCACCGAGAGGGTTGCCGCCTCGGCGGGACGAGTCGCGGGGCTCGTCCTGCTTCCCGTACCTATCCATCGTGCCGATGGGCCAGCTTCGTTTGCGAGGCCGCGGAAGCGCGCTACTGCTGCCAGAGAGAGAGAGAGTGTGCTGCCTAGGCGGGTCGAGTCGCGGGGCTCGTCCCGCTTCCCGTGCTACCCATCGTGCCCGATGGGCCCAGCTTGTTCCGGTGAGGCCGAGGAAAGCGTGCCGCTGCTGCCAGAGAGAGAAAGCCGCTCGGGCGGCCGAGGCGAGAAGGGAAAAGGGTGTGGAGGAGGCAGAGAAGCCGCAGGCCGGGTCCCCCCCGCTCTGGTCGTGCTGCTGCCGATTCCGGTCCAGTCCCGCCTCCCTCCCCCCCCCCACCCCAACCCTGGGGTGGGGAAAAACCGAACGCTGGTGGCTGGCGGGCGAGGCGGCGGCGCCTCGTCCCCCTCATGTGCTCGGCCTTAAGCCGGGGCCCCCCTCGGCGGGGTGCGGTTTTTTTCGGCTGTCGGTCTCGGTGGGGCACGGTGGCCGGCAGCCGCGGGCAGACGTCGGCCGGGGGCGCCTCTGTCGTTGTTCGAGCCCCGTACGAGGCTTTACCCCCCGCCCCGGCCCTTCCCCGAGAGTCCCGAAGACCGGGTTGCCCGGTCGGCCGAGGCTGGCGGCGCCCCGTTCCCCGCTCCCGACCCGCTGTTGCCAGGTGTGAGAGAGCCGT
>NC_081278.1:3887595-3890095 GCF_030490865.1 Poecile atricapillus
CGGAGGGCGGCGGGGCGGCGGCCGGCCCCGAGCCCCTCGCTGCCGCGGCCGGCGCCGCCGAACGCCGGTCGTCGGCGCTCGACGCCGCGCGGGCGGCCCTGCGTGGGCGCGGCCCGAGTTCTCCCGGGTGGGTCCCGGGCCTCTCTCCTCGGCGGCGGCGCGCGAGAAGCCGTCCCGCGTGCGGGAGGGAGGGGGGTGCTCGGCACGGCCCCCCTCCCGGAGGCGCGCGGGCGCCTTCGGGGCTCGGAGGAGGCGGCTCCTCCGGCCCTTCCCGCACCGGAGGAGCGGGACCGCTTTCTTTTTTTGCCGCCCGGCAAAAAAAACACCACGGGTCCCGCTCCGGGGCCGAACGGCCCCTCGCGAACCGCACAGAGGAGCTCGGAGGGCCGGGTTCCCCCCCGGGCGTTCCGGGGCCTCGCTTCCAGGGTTGCCGCGCGCGCGCGCGGGCGTGGGGACCGCCACCGGGTCCGGGCGCGGCGGCGGCGGCGGAGACGTTCTTCGCCCCCGTCGACGTCGTCGGGCCCCTCTCGGTGCGGTCGCCGCTGTGAGGTCGCTCGGCTGGCCGGGCCGCGCTTGCCCCTCCCGCACCGGCGGGGACACGGGCCGAGCCGCGGCGGTCCTCTCGGGCGCAGCGCCGGGCTGCTGAGGGAAACCCCGGGCCCCGAGCCAGGACGGCCGCGGTGGCGGCGGCGGATGTCAGGCGCGCCCCCGCCGGCGGACGCTCCCCCGAGGGTGGCAGCAACGGGGGGGAGGCACCCCGGCGGGGCCATCCCAGGTCGTTTCCCTCACCCCAGGGCCAGGTACCTAGCGCTCCGCGCCTCGGCGGTTCCCCGAGTCTTTTCCCTTTCTCCCGCTCGCGCCTCGGCGTCGTCAAACGCCGGCCGCGGGCGCGGGGTTGGGTGGGGCCCGAAAGGGCCGCCGAGGCCGGGCGGAGGTTTAAAGACTCGGGCGGCACGGCGCGCCCCGGCGGCGGCGGCGGTGCCGGCGGCGGCGGCGGCGGGTGCCCGGCCGGTGGCGGCGCGGCGTCATTGAGGGGTGGGGAGCTACTCCCGCTGATCCCCTGCGGTGGCGTCCGTCGCGACCGGTCCCCGCCCCCCGCTCGTCGTCGTCGACTTCGTCGCGGCCGTCGTCGGCTGCGCCGTGCCGGGGAGGGGGGGCGCCCAGCCCCCCCTCCCCCCCCTCTCCGCGGCCCGGTCTCGGCGGCGAGGCCGTGGCGCGCTGTCGGCCGCGGGGCCGATCCGGTCTCCTCGGAACGGGGCGGCGCCGGCGGAGAAGCGCCCCGCGCGCTTCTCCGCCTCCTTGTGCGACCTCGGGGTCGCGGCCCTCGGGCGCCCCCCGCGCTCCCTCGCCTCGGCCGCGCCGGCCGCGTCGGCGCGCGTCTCCTCCTCCTCCTCGGGGCGCTCCTTGCCTTCCCCGGACGCGCGCGGTGGCGCCGTCCGCCGGTTCGTCCCCGGCCGAACCGCACGCCCCCCCGCCCGGGCGGGCGCTCGTCGGTCGCCTCCGGCGGCCGGAGGCCCGGCGAGCGCGGGTGACCCCGTGCCGAGCGGCGGCGGCGCCGCTCGACGGGTGTCCCCCTGGTGGGACGGTCGGCCGGGAGGCCCCCGTCGTCGCCGGCGGCGGTCCCGGCCCGGGCCCTGCCCGTCGCTTCCCCGTCGCCCTTCCCGAAGGCCGCGTGTGGGCCGCAGGGAACGCTCGAGGCCGTGCGGCGGGCGTCCGCCGCACGGCCCCTCCCGCAGGGCGCGTGCCCGCGGAAGGGGCCCCGACGGTGCGAAGCGGCGGCGGCAGTCCCGGGAGTGCGGCCCCGGTGGCGGCGGGTCCTCTGCCTTCCGGCAGGCCTCGGGCGCTCGCGACGCCGGCTCGCGCCTCGGCGGCGCCCGCCTCCCGGCGCCGGTCGTCGGAGCGCGGCCGCGAGGCGCTCGCCTTCCGGCGGGGAGCCGGTCCCCGGCCGGGGGCGGCGCCGGCGGTGCCGGCGCTCGTCGCGTTGCCGTCTCGGGCGCTGGGAAGGGGCGGCCCGTGAGCCGGGGAGGAGAGGCGCGCCGCGCGCGGCGGCGCGGTGGCGCTGCGCGGGCGCGAGCCCGCGCAGCGGTCGAGGTGTGGCGGCGAGCGCGAGGCGGGTGGCGGGCGGCCGCGGCCCCCCGGCCTCGTGCCCGCGTCGTCCCGTTCAGAGAGAGGAGGCCGGGCGCGGGCGCCGTAGCCCCCCCGCAGTCTGGCACGCGCCGCGTGGCTCTCCGCGCGGAGGCCGGGCCGAGCCCGGGCGCCTGGGCCGTCTCCGAAAGACGGCACGCGATGTGTGCCGGCGGCGTCTCTCTTTTCCCTCCCCTCGCCCGGGGGGAGGGGGGGGGAGGCGGTCGGGGGCGCGGGCCCCCCCGCCCTGTCTTGGCTGGCCTTTCGGAGCGTTCCGTGGGCTTCTCCTTTTTTTTTCCCCTTCCGTTTGTCGTCTCCTTTGTGCTCGTACGGTCGATGGCGAGGTGGCGCGGCCGCGCCTCCTCGCCGCAAAACC
>NC_081278.1:3897595-3905095 GCF_030490865.1 Poecile atricapillus
CTGCTGTCGGCCGGCCGCCGGGTAGACCTGCTGTCGGCCGTCGGCCGGGTAGACCTGCTGTCGGCCGGCGGGCGGCTGCCGGGTAGACCTGCTGTCGTCCCCCGGGCAGCTGGGTAGACCTGCTGTCGGCCGCCGGGCGGCTGCCGCTGGGTAGACCTGCTGTCGGCCGGCCGGCTGGGTAGACCTGCTGTCGGCCGTCGGCCGGGTAGACCTGCTGTCGGCCGGCCGGCGGGTAGACCTGCTGTCGGTTGGCCGCCGGGTAGACCTGCTGTCGGCCGGGGGCCGGGTAGACCTGCTGTCGTCCCCCCCGGCAGCTGGGTAGACCTGCTGTCGGCCGGGGGCTGGGTAGACCTGCTGTCGGCCGGCCGGCAGCTGGGTAGACCTGCTGTCGGCCGTTGGCCGGGCGGCTGCCGGGTAGACCTGCTGTCGGTCGGCGGGCAGCTGGGTAGACCTGCTGTCGGCCTGCCGCTGGGTTGACCTGCTGTCGGCCGCCGGGCGGCTGCCGCTGGGTAGACCTGTTGTCCGCCTGCCGCTGGGTAGACCTGCTGTCGGCCGCCGGGCGGCTGCCGGGTAGACCTGCTGTCGGCCGGCTGCTGGGTAGACCTGCTGTCGGCCGGCGGGCGGCGGCCGGGTAGACCTGCTGTCGGCCTGCCGGCGGCCGGGTAGACCTGCTGTCGGGCGTCTGGGTAGACCTGCTGTCGGCCGTCGGCCGGGTAGACCTGCTGTCGGCCGCCGGGCGGCTGCCGGGTAGACCTGCTGTCGGCCGGCCGCCGGGTAGACCTGCTGTCGGCCGTCGGCCGGGTAGACCTGCTGTCGGCCGGCGGGCGGCTGCCGGGTAGACCTGCTGTCGTCCCCCGGGCAGCTGGGTAGACCTGCTGTCGTCCCCCGGGCAGCTGGGTAGACCTGTTGTCGGCCTGCCGCTGGGTTGACCTGCTGTCGGCCGGCCGGCGGCCGGGTAGACCTGCTGTCGGCCGCCGGGCGGCTGCCGCTGGGTAGACCTGTTGTCCGCCTGCCGCTGGGTAGACCTGCTGTCGGCCGCCGGGCGGCTGCCGGGTAGACCTGCTGTCGGCCGGCCGGCGGCCGGGTAGACCTGCTGTCGGCCGGCGGGCGGCTGCCGGGTAGACCTGCTGTCGTCCCCCGGGCAGCTGGGTAGACCTGCTGTCGGCCGCCGGGCGGCTGCCGGGTAGACCTGCTGTCGGCCTGCCGCTGGGTAGACCTGCTGTCGTCCCCCGGGCAGCTGGGTAGACCTGCTGTCGGCCGGCCGCTGGTTTGACCTGCTGTCAGCCGGCGGGCCGCCGTGCGATGCGTCGAGCGGCTCTCCCCTATCGGCCTGAGCCCCTCGCCGCCTTCGCTTCTCCCCGAGAGGGAGGGAGGGAGGGAGGGAGAGGGCCTTCGGAAGCCGGCGGCGCTCCCTCCCCCGTCCGGGTCCGAGCAGATGGCGGCCCGGCTTCCACCTCGCTTTCTGCTTGGCTGGCTCGATCAGCGGGGCTGCCGTCTGCCTGCAGGCTTCAGTGGGGCCGGCCGGGGGCGAGCGGGAAGGAAGGCGCCGTCGGAGCGAAAGCCTCCGAGAGAGAGCCGGCGAGAAAGCTTCCTCGGAAAGGGAGGGCGCCGAGCCTCAAGCTGCCGGCGGCCCCGTCGGCCCGCTCCTCAGCCCCCGCAGGCGTTGTCGCCGTGCCGAGCGGCCGGCCGCTTGGGGAGCCGCCTGGGGCGTGGGTGGGTCGGGGCCACCGCCGTCGGCCCCAGCTGTCGCCCAGCAGGGGGGCGGGGAAAGCCCGGAAGGCGGTGCCAGGCAGGGTGACGTCGCAGGGCGGGGCCGCCCGGCAAGCGTCGCCGACCGGGGGCGGGGAAAAGCCCAGAAGGCGGTGCGCCGCGGGAGCCGGCGGCGAAGGGCGGTTCCGTGCCGGGCCCGCACGAGGCGGGCCCGGGGCCGACGACCTCCGCGGACCGCCGGAGAGCCGGCATGAGCAGGCGGCCGCCCGCCCGCCGCCTCTGCCGGCGATTCGAGTCCAGTGACGCGGGGGGCCGGCGGCTTCCAGCCGCGTCCCACCGCACGCTTCCGCCTGCTTCCATTCTCCCGCTGTCCGCCCCGAGGTGCGGCTTGCTGGCTGGTGCCGTGTCTCTGCTCCCCGCGGGGTGGGGACGCCCCGTTGCCGGTCGAGCGCGTCGGCGGGCCGGGCGCGGGCCGCGGGCTGCCCGTCGGCTCGGCTGGGAGGCGTCTGGCCGCGCAGGCAGGAAAAGAAATCCGATGGGCCGAGAATTTTTGATCCCGGCGAAGCGTTCCTGTGCCACCCCGACACAAGAGCCGTCCTTTCGGGAAAAGACAAAAGAAGAAGGGAAGGGGTGGGTGCGCGTGTGTCTGTGGGTGCGGGCGTGTGCGCGTGCCCGCGTGCGTGAAAAGAAACCAAAGAAAGAGACGGTCAGAAATACGCCTCGGCCTAGAGAACGGGAATATCGGGCGGGACGGGGCTGCCGGAGCTATCCGACGGCCGAGGGGCGCACAGGTCTCCCGGCTCCGGGGCCGGCGGACGCCGCCGGGCACGTCGTCAGAAGCCGCAGGGGCGGCCGGCGTGGAGCCGGCCGACAGGGCTACCCTGGTGGCGGGCGGGACCCACCCGGGAGGTTGGGTTCACCGAGGGCCGGGGCCGGGGCCGGGGCCGGGGCCGGGGCTGGCCAACAGGTCTAGCCCAGGGGCGGGCAGGCGGGCGTCCCCGGGAGGCCGGGTCCGCCCAGGGCCGGGGCCGGGGCCGGGGCCGGCCGACAGGCCTGGTCCGGTGGCGGGACACGAGGCAAACTTCAGAGGGGTACCCTTGTCCCCCAGGCGGGGTAGACCTGTGGTCCCCAACCGGGGTAGACCTGCTGTCCGCGGTCGCGGTAGACCTGCTGTCCCTGGCCGGGGTCGACCTGCTGCCCGTGGTTGGGGTAGACCTGCTGTCCGCGGCCGGGGTCGACCTGCTGTCCCCGGCCGAGGTAGACCTGCTGTCCCTGGACGGGGTAGACCTGTTGTCCCCCCGGCCGGGGTAGACCTGATGTCCCTGGACGGGGTAGACCTGTTGTCCCGCGGTCGGGGTAGACCTGTTGTCCCCCCGGCCGGGGTAGACCTGCTGTCCCTGGACAGGGTAGACCTGTTGTCCCCGGCCGGGGTAGACCTGATGTCCCCGGCCGAGGTAGACCTGCTGTCCCTGGACGGGGTAGACCTGTTGTCCCCCCGGCCGGGGTAGACCTGATGTCCCTGGACGGGGTAGACCTGTTGTCCGCGGCCGGGGTAGACCTGCTGTCCGCGGTCGCGGTAGACCTGCTGTCCCCCGGCCGGGGTAGACCTGCTGTCTGCGGTCGCGGTAGACCTGCTGTCCCCGGCCGGGGTAGACCTGCTGTCCCTGGACGGGGTAGACCTGTTGTCCCGCGGTCGGGGTAGACCTGATGTCCCTGGACGGGGTAGACCTGTTGTCCGCGGCCCGGGTAGACCCGCTGTCCAAGGTCGCGGTAGACCTGCTGACCGCGGCCCGGGTAGACCTGTTGTCCCTGGACGGGGTAGACCTGTTGTCCGCGGCCGGGGTAGACCTGCTGTCCGCGGTCGCGGTAGACCTGCTGTCCCCCGGCCGGGGTAGACCTGCTGTCCGCGGTCGCGGTAGACCTGCTGTCCCCCGGCCGGGGTAGACCTGCTGTCTGCGGTCGCGGTAGACCTGCTGTCCCCGGCCGGGGTAGACCTGCTGTCCCTGGACGGGGTAGACCTGTTGTCCCGCGGTCGGGGTAGACCTGATGTCCCTGGACGGGGTAGACCTGTTGTCCGCGGCCCGGGTAGACCCGCTGTCCAAGGTCGCGGTAGACCTGCTGACCGCGGCCCGGGTAGACCTGTTGTCCCTGGACGGGGTAGACCTGTTGTCCGCGGCCGGGGTAGACCTGCTGTCCGCGGTCGCGGTAGACCTGCTGTCCCCCGGCCGGGGTAGACCTGCTGTCTGCGGTCGCGGTAGACCTGCTGTCCCCGGCCGGGGTAGACCTGCTGTCCCTGGACGGGGTAGACCTGATGTCCCTGGACGGGGTAGACCTGTTGTCCGCGGCCCGGGTAGACCCGCTGTCCACGGTCGCGGTAGACCTGTTGTCCGCGGCCGGGGTAGACCTGCCGTCCGCGGTCGCGGTAGACCTGCTGTCCCCCGGCCGGGGTAGACCTGCTGTCCCCGGCCGGGGTAGACCTGCTGTCCGCGGTCGCGGTAGACCTGCTGTCCCCGGCCGGGATAGACCTGATGTCCCTGGACGGGGTAGACCTGCTGTCCCTGGACGGGGTAGACCCGCTGTCCCCCGGCCGGGATAGACCTGCTGTCCTTGGTCGGGGTAGACCGGCTGTCCCCGGCCGGGATAGACCTGCTGTCCCCGGCCCGGGTAGACCTGTTGTCCGCGGTCGCGGTAGACCTGTTGTCCGCGGTCGCGGTAGACCTGTTGTCCGCGGCCCGGGTAGACCTGTTGTCCGCGGTCGCGGTAGACCTGTTGTCCGCGGCCCGGGTAGACCTGTTGTCCGCTGTCGCGGTAGACCTGTTGTCCGCGGCCCGGGTAGACCTGTTGTCCGCGGTCGCGGTAGACCTGCTGTCCCCCGGCCGGGGTAGACCTGCTGTCTGCGGCCGGGGTAGACCTGCTGTCCGCGGTCGCGGTAGACCTGCTGTCCCCGGCCGGGATAGACCTGATGTCCCTGGACGGGGTAGACCTGCTGTCCCTGGACGGGGTAGACCTGCTGTCCCCCGGCCGGGATAGACCTGCTGTCCTTGGTCGGGGTAGACCGGCTGTCCCCGGCCGGGGTGGAGCTGATGTCCCTGGACGGGGTAGACCTGTTGTCCGCGGTCGGGGTAGACCTGCTGTCCGCGGCCGGGGTAGACCTGCTGTCCGCGGTCGCGGTAGACCTGCTGTCCCCGGCCGGGATAGACCTGATGTCCCTGGACGGGGTAGACCTGCTGTCCCCCGGCCGGGATAGACCTGCTGTCCTTGGTCGGGGTAGACCTGCTGTCCCCCGCCGGGGTAGAGCTGATGTCCCAGGAAGGGGTAGACCTGCTGTCCCCCGGCCGGGGTAGACCTGCTGTCCGCGGCCCGGGTAGACCTGTTGTCCGCGGTCGCGGTAGACCTGTTGTCCGAAGCCCGGGTAGACCTGTTGTCCGCGGTCGCGGTAGACCTGTTGTCCGCGGCCCGGGTAGACCTGTTGTCCGCGGTCGCGGTAGACCTGCTGTCCCCCGGCCGGGGTAGACCTGCTGTCTGCGGCCGGGGTAGACCTGCTGTCCGCGGTCGCGGTAGACCTGCTGTCCCCGGCCGGGATAGACCTGATGTCCCTGGACGGGGTAGACCTGCTGTCCCTGGACGGGGTAGACCTGCTGTCCCCCGGCCGGGATAGACCTGCTGTCCTTGGTCGGGGTAGACCGGCTGTCCCCGGCCGGGGTGGAGCTGATGTCCCTGGACGGGGTAGACCTGTTGTCCCGCGGTCGGGGTAGACCTGTTGTCCGCGGTCGGGGTAGACCTGCTGTCCGCGGCCCGGGTAGACCTGTTGTCCGCGGTCGCGGTAGACCTGTTGTCCGCGGCCCGGGTAGACCTGTTGTCCGCGGTCGCGGTAGACCTGTTGTCCGCGGCCCGGGTAGACCTGTTGTCCGCGGTCGCGGTAGACCTGTTGTCCGCGGCCCGGGTAGACCTGTTGTCCGCGGTCGCGGTAGACCTGTTGTCCGCGGCCCGGGTAGACCTGTTGTCGGCGCCGGCGCTGGAAGTTCACCAAGGGGTCGCTGTTTTCAGCTGCCTCCAGTTACGTCAAGCTAGGAGGCGGCTAGCGCCACCGCTTTGCCCCGGTCACGTACGCTACGTTCACTTGCAGCGAGGGCGGCCTCGGACACATATCTCCGTATTACGGGAGCGAGGTGACGGGCCGTCTCCCCCAGGCTGTTACCGTGCCTGTGTCCTCCGAGGCGGAGCTACGGGCCGGCCGCCCGGCCGGTCGCCGGCGCCAAGCTCAGAGAGAAACCGAAAGGGAGAGCGCCGGCAAGGGAGGCCCAAGCACCGAGAGGGTTGCCGCCTCGGCGGGACGAGTCGCGGGGCTCGTCCTGCTTCCCGTACCTATCCATCGTGCCGATGGGCCAGCTTCGTTTGCGAGGCCGCGGAAGCGCGCTACTGCTGCCAGAGAGAGAGAGAGTGTGCTGCCTAGGCGGGTCGAGTCGCGGGGCTCGTCCCGCTTCCCGTGCTACCCATCGTGCCCGATGGGCCCAGCTTGTTCCGGTGAGGCCGAGGAAAGCGTGCCGCTGCTGCCAGAGAGAGAAAGCCGCTCGGGCGGCCGAGGCGAGAAGGGAAAAGGGTGTGGAGGAGGCAGAGAAGCCGCAGGCCGGGTCCCCCCCGCTCTGGTCGTGCTGCTGCCGATTCCGGTCCAGTCCCGCCTCCCTCCCCCCCCCCACCCCAACCCTGGGGTGGGGAAAAACCGAACGCTGGTGGCTGGCGGGCGAGGCGGCGGCGCCTCGTCCCCCTCATGTGCTCGGCCTTAAGCCGGGGCCCCCCTCGGCGGGGTGCGGTTTTTTTCGGCTGTCGGTCTCGGTGGAGCACGGTGGCCGGCAGCCGCGGGCAGACGTCGGCCGGGGGCGCCTCTGTCGTTGTTCGAGCCCCGTACGAGGCTTTACCCCCCGCCCCGGCCCTTCCCCGAGAGTCCCGAAGACCGGGTTGCCCGGTCGGCCGAGGCTGGCGGCGCCCCGTTCCCCGCTCCCGACCCGCTGTTGCCAGGTGTGAGAGAGCCGTGTGTCGGAAAGGGGCTGCGGGGGACGCCCGGTGGGGCGCGCGGCCTTGCCTTCGGCTTTGCCCCGCTTTTTGCCGCTCCAGGGGCTCGGTGACGGGAGAAGTCGCCCGACGGGAATCGCGGGGCCGGGGTGGCGGCACCCCGTCCCTCGCCCCGAGTTGTTGTGGCCCTCGTCCCCCTTCCTCGGCCTTAAGCCGGGGACCCGCGCTTTGCGGGCGGAATTGTTTCAGGGGTGGCGGCCGGCCGCGGTGGCCGGCCCCTGCCCGCGTGCGGACCCGGACGCGACGGGGAAAAATGTCCCCGGCGAGAGAGATATATGGCGCGGGCGAGGCGGCGGCGCCTCGCCCCTTCCTCAGTTGTCGTGGCCGGTGCGGACCGAGCCACCGTGGCCCGGCGGGCTGCGTCGCGAACGGGTCCCCGCTTCGTTTTCTTTCGCTTTTGTAGGCGTGCGGCGGGCAGAGCGTGGGGGTCTGCCTTGCCGTACTTTTTTGGGTGTGAGGGGTTTCTGCCCCCCTGCTCCCATTGCGGCCCTAAGCCGCGGCACCGAGAAAAAAAACAGCGTCTGGAGGTGTGCGGGCCCCCCCGACCCCAAGCGAAAAGCGAAGGGGGCAGGGAGAAAAAAACCTCGTGGTTGTCGGCGGTGGTGTTGGGGGAGTGAGAGGCGCGGGCCTCGCCCCCACCCACCCCCGGGCCCGCGGCCCCCGTGGCTAGCACGGGTCTTGAGACGCGCGCCATGTGTGCCTTTTTATTTTCTGCTCCTG
>NC_081278.1:3910095-3912595 GCF_030490865.1 Poecile atricapillus
GCACCCCGGCGGGGCCATCCCAGGTCGTTTCCCTCACCCCAGGGCCAGGTACCTAGCGCTCCGCGCCTCGGCGGTTCCCCGAGTCTTTTCCCTTTCTCCCGCTCGCGCCTCGGCGTCGTCAAACGCCGGCCGCGGGCGCGGGGTTGGGTGGGGCCCGAAAGGGCCGCCGAGGCCGGGCGGAGGTTTAAAGACTCGGGCGGCACGGCGCGCCCCGGCGGCGGCGGCGGTGCCGGCGGCGGCGGCGGCGGGTGCCCGGCCGGTGGCGGCGCGGCGTCATTGAGGGGTGGGGAGCTACTCCCGCTGATCCCCTGCGGTGGCGTCCGTCGCGACCGGTCCCCGCCCCCCGCTCGTCGTCGTCGACTTCGTCGCGGCCGTCGTCGGCCGCGCCGTGCCGGGGAGGGGGGCGCCCAGCCCCCCCTCCCCCCCCTCTCCGCGGCCCGGTCTCGGCGGCGAGGCCGTGGCGCGCTGTCGGCCGCGGGGCCGATCCGGTCTCCTCGGAACGGGGCGGCGCCGGCGGAGAAGCGCCCCGCGCGCTTCTCCGCCTCCTTGTGCGACCTCGGGGTCGCGGCCCTCGGGCGCCCCCCGCGCTCCCTCGCCTCGGCCGCGCCGGCCGCGTCGGCGCGCGTCTCCTCCTCCTCCTCGGGGCGCTCCTTGCCTTCCCCGGACGCGCGCGGTGGCGCCGTCCGCCGGTTCGTCCCCGGCCGAACCGCACGCCCCCCCGCCCGGGCGGGCGCTCGTCGGTCGCCTCCGGCGGCCGGAGGCCCGGCGAGCGCGGGTGACCCCGTGCCGAGCGGCGGCGGCGCCGCTCGACGGGTGTCCCCCTGGTGGGACGGTCGGCCGGGAGGCCCCCGTCGTCGCCGGCGGCGGTCCCGGCCCGGGCCCTGCCCGTCGCTTCCCCCGTCGCCCTTCCCGAAGGCCGCGTGTGGGCCGCAGGGAACGCTCGAGGCCGTGCGGCGGGCGTCCGCCGCACGGCCCCTCCCGCAGGGCGCGTGCCCGCGGAAGGGGCCCCGACGGTGCAAAGCGGCGGCGGCAGTCCCGGGAGTGCGGCCCCGGTGGCGGCGGGTCCTCTGCCTTCCGGCAGGCCTCGGGCGCTCGCGACGCCGGCTCGCGCCTCGGCGGCGCCCGCCTCCCGGCGCCGGTCGTCGGAGCGCGGCCGCGAGGCGCTCGCCTTCCGGCGGGGAGCCGGTCCCCGGCCGGGGGCGGCGCCGGCGGTGCCGGCGCTCGTCGCGTTGCCGTCTCGGGCGCTGGGAAGGGGCGGCCCGTGAGCCGGGGAGGAGAGGCGCGCCGCGCGCGGCGGCGCGGTGGCGCTGCGCGGGCGCGAGCCCGCGCAGCGGTCGAGGTGTGGCGGCGAGCGCGAGGCGGGTGGCGGGCGGCCGCGGCCCCCCGGCCTCGTGCCCGCGTCGTCCCGTTCAGAGAGAGGAGGCCGGGCGCGGGCGCCGTAGCCCCCCCGCAGTCTGGCACGCGCCGCGTGGCTCTCCGCGCGGAGGCCGGGCCGAGCCCGGGCGCCTGGGCCGTCTCCGAAAGACGGCACGCGATGTGTGCCGGCGGCGTCTCTCTTTTCCCTCCCCTCGCCCGGGGGGAGGGGGGGGGAGGCGGTCGGGGGCGCGGGCCCCCCCGCCCTGTCTTGGCTGGCCTTTCGGAGCGTTCCGTGGGCTTCTCCTTTTTTTTTCCCCTTCCGTTTGTCGTCTCCTTTGTGCTCGTACGGTCGATGGCGAGGTGGCGCGGCCGCGCCTCCTCGCCGCAAAACCGAGGGGGCCGCTTCACGCGAGCGGTCCCGGCCCCTCCGCGCGTGCGGGGTCGGTGCCGAAAGCCAGACAACTCTTAGCGGTGGATCACTCGGCTCGTGCGTCGATGAAGAACGCAGCTAGCTGCGAGAATTAATGTGAATTGCAGGACACATTGATCATCGACACTTCGAACGCACTTGCGGCCCCGGGTTCCTCCCGGGGCTACGCCTGTCTGAGCGTCGCTTGACGATCAATCGCCGTCCCGGGGGGTGGGCCACCCGAGCCCTCCCCCGGGCGGCGCGGCTGGGGTCGCCTCGCAGGCCCGTTACCCTCCCCGCCGCGGTCCGCCGGCGGCGGCGGCCGCGGGAGGAGAAGAAGGGCCTTCGTCCCCCTAAATGCAGACTCGGGGAGCCGCTCCCGTAGCTCCCCGCTTCCCGGAGCGAGCCGCTGGGCCGGAGCTCGTCCTCGCGGGGCGGACAAAAAAAGGGCCGAGAAGCGGCGGCGTCGCCAAACGCCGCCGCGAGGGGCCGAGAGAAAGAGGGGCGAGAGGGGAGGCGAGGCGCGGGCCTCGCCCCCGGGCTCACCTTTCCCCGCGCGGGCGGCTGTCTGCGGGTGGGTACCGGCGCGGGTACCGTGCCGTGCTGCCGCGCGCGCGAGGTGGCGAGTGCCGGGGGACGGGGACGATCCCCTCCTCATTCTCCCGCCCCCCCCCTCTCTCGTTCCCCGCTCGGCCGGTTTTTCCCCGCGGGGCCGTCTCTGCCGTTGTGTCCGTG
>NC_081278.1:3920095-3927595 GCF_030490865.1 Poecile atricapillus
CGGCCGTCGGCCGGGTAGACCTGCTGTCGGCCGGCGGGCGGCTGCCGGGTAGACCTGCTGTCGTCCCCCGGGCAGCTGGGTAGACCTGCTGTCGTCCCCCGGGCAGCTGGGTAGACCTGTTGTCGGCCGGCCGCCGGGTAGACCTGCTGTCGGCCGTCGGCCGGGTAGACCTGCTGTCGGCCGGCGGGCGGCTGCCGGGTAGACCTGCTGTCGTCCCCCGGGCAGCTGGGTAGACCTGCTGTCGTCCCCCGGGCAGCTGGGTAGACCTGTTGTCGGCCTGCCGCTGGGTTGACCTGCTGTCGGCCGGCCGGCGGCCGGGTAGACCTGCTGTCGGCCGCCGGGCGGCTGCCGCTGGGTAGACCTGTTGTCCGCCTGCCGCTGGGTAGACCTGCTGTCGGCCGCCGGGCGGCTGCCGGGTAGACCTGCTGTCGGCCGGCCGGCGGCCGGGTAGACCTGCTGTCGGCCGGCGGGCGGCTGCCGGGTAGACCTGCTGTCGTCCCCCGGGCAGCTGGGTAGACCTGCTGTCGGCCGCCGGGCGGCTGCCGGGTAGACCTGCTGTCGGCCTGCCGCTGGGTAGACCTGCTGTCGTCCCCCGGGCAGCTGGGTAGACCTGCTGTCGGCCGGCCGCTGGTTTGACCTGCTGTCAGCCGGCGGGCCGCCGTGCGATGCGTCGAGCGGCTCTCCCCTATCGGCCTGAGCCCCTCGCCGCCTTCGCTTCTCCCCGAGAGGGAGGGAGGGAGGGAGGGAGAGGGCCTTCGGAAGCCGGCGGCGCTCCCTCCCCCGTCCGGGTCCGAGCAGATGGCGGCCCGGCTTCCACCTCGCTTTCTGCTTGGCTGGCTCGATCAGCGGGGCTGCCGTCTGCCTGCAGGCTTCAGTGGGGCCGGCCGGGGGCGAGCGGGAAGGAAGGCGCCGTCGGAGCGAAAGCCTCCGAGAGAGAGCCGGCGAGAAAGCTTCCTCGGAAAGGGAGGGCGCCGAGCCTCAAGCTGCCGGCGGCCCCGTCGGCCCGCTCCTCAGCCCCCGCAGGCGTTGTCGCCGTGCCGAGCGGCCGGCCGCTTGGGGAGCCGCCTGGGGCGTGGGTGGGTCGGGGCCACCGCCGTCGGCCCCAGCTGTCGCCCAGCAGGGGGGCGGGGAAAGCCCGGAAGGCGGTGCCAGGCAGGGTGACGTCGCAGGGCGGGGCCGCCCGGCAAGCGTCGCCAACCGGGGGCGGGGAAAAGCCCAGAAGGCGGTGCGCCGCGGGAGCCGGCGGCGAAGGGCGGTTCCGTGCCGGGCCCGCACGAGGCGGGCCCGGGGCCGACGACCTCCGCGGACCGCCGGAGAGCCGGCATGAGCAGGCGGCCGCCCGCCCGCCGCCTCTGCCGGCGATTCGAGTCCAGTGACGCGGGGGGCCGGCGGCTTCCAGCCGCGTCCCACCGCACGCTTCCGCCTGCTTCCATTCTCCCGCTGTCCGCCCCGAGGTGCGGCTTGCTGGCTGGTGGCGTGTCTCTGCTCCCCGCGGGGTGGGGACGCCCCGTTGCCGGTCGAGCGCGTCGGCGGGCCGGGCGCGGGCCGCGGGCTGCCCGTCGGCTCGGCTGGGAGGCGTCTGGCCGCGCAGGCAGGAAAAGAAATCCGATGGGCCGAGAATTTTTGATCCCGGCGAAGCGTTCGTGTGCCACCCCGACACAAGAGCCGTCCTTTCGGGAAAAGACAAAAGAAGAAGGGAAGGGGTGGGTGCGCGTGTGTCTGTGGGTGCGGGCGTGTGCGCGTGCCCGCGTGCGTGAAAAGAAACCAAAGAAAGAGACGGTCAGAAATACGCCTCGGCCTAGAGAACGGGAATATCGGGCGGGACGGGGCTGCCGGAGCTATCCGACGGCCGAGGGGCGCACAGGTCTCCCGGCTCCGGGGCCGGCGGACGCCGCCGGGCACGTCGTCAGAAGCCGCAGGGGCGGCCGGCGTGGAGCCGGCCGACAGGGCTACCCTGGTGGCGGGCGGGACCCACCCGGGAGGTTGGGTTCACCGAGGGCCGGGGCCGGGGCCGGGGCCGGGGCCGGGGCTGGCCAACAGGTCTAGCCCAGGGGCGGGCAGGCGGGCGTCCCCGGGAGGCCGGGTCCGCCCAGGGCCGGGGCCGGGGCCGGGGCCGGCCGACAGGCCTGGTCCGGTGGCGGGACACGAGGCAAACTTCAGAGGGGTACCCTTGTCCCCCAGGCGGGGTAGACCTGTGGTCCCCAACCGGGGTAGACCTGCTGTCCGCGGTCGCGGTAGACCTGCTGTCCCCGGCCGGGGTCGACCTGCTGCCCGTGGTTGGGGTAGACCTGCTGTCCGCGGCCGGGGTCGACCTGCTGTCCCCGGCCGAGGTAGACCTGCTGTCCCTGGACGGGGTAGACCTGTTGTCCCCCCGGCCGGGGTAGACCTGATGTCCCTGGACGGGGTAGACCTGTTGTCCCGCGGTCGGGGTAGACCTGTTGTCCCCCCGGCCGGGGTAGACCTGCTGTCCCTGGACACGGTAGACCTGTTGTCCCCGGCCGGGGTAGACCTGATGTCCCTGGACGGGGTAGACCTGTTGTCCGCGGCCCGGGTAGACCTGCTGTCCACGGTCGCGGTAGACCTGCTGTCCGCGGCCCGGGTAGACCTGTTGTCCCTGGACGGGGTAGACCTGTTGTCCGCGGCCGGGGTAGACCTGCTGTCCGCGGTCGCGGTAGACCTGCTGTCCCCGGCCGGGATAGACCTGATGTCCCTGGACGGGGTAGACCTGCTGTCCCTGGACGGGGTAGACCCGCTGTCCCCCGGCCGGGATAGACCTGCTGTCCTTGGTCGGGGTAGACCGGCTGTCCCCGGCCGGGGTAGACCTGCTGTCCCCGGCCCGGGTAGACCTGCTGTCCGCGGTCGCGGTAGACCTGTTGTCCGCGGCCCGGGTAGACCTGTTGTCCGCGGTCGCGGTAGACCTGTTGTCCGCGGTCGCGGTAGACCTGTTGTCCGCGGCCCGGGTAGACCTGTTGTCCGCGGTCGCGGTAGACCTGTTGTCCGCGGCCCGGGTAGACCTGTTGTCCGCGGTCGCGGTAGACCTGTTGTCCGCGGCCCGGGTAGACCTGTTGTCCGCGGTCGCGGTAGACCTGCTGTCCCCCGGCCGGGGTAGACCTGCTGTCTGCGGCCGGGGTAGACCTGCTGTCCGCGGTCGCGGTAGACCTGCTGTCCCCGGCCGGGATAGACCTGATGTCCCTGGACGGGGTAGACCTGCTGTCCTTGGTCGGGGTAGACCGGCTGTCCCCGGCCGGGGTGGAGCTGATGTCCCTGGACGGGGTAGACCTGTTGTCCCGCGGTCGGGGTAGACCTGTTGTCCGCGGCCGGGGTAGACCTGCTGTCCGCGGCCGGGGTAGACCTGCTGTCCGCGGTCGCGGTAGACCTGCTGTCCCCCGGCCGGGATAGACCTGCTGTCCTTGGTCGCGGTAGACCGGCTGTCCCCGGCCGGGGTGGAGCTGATGTCCCTGGACGGGGTAGACCTGTTGTCCCGCGGTCGGGGTAGACCTGTTGTCCGCGGCCGGGGTAGACCTGCTGTCCGCGGCCGGGGTAGACCTGCTGTCCGCGGTCGCGGTAGACCTGCTGTCCCCGGCCGGGATAGACCTGATGTCCCTGGACAGGGTAGACCTGCTGTCCCTGGACGGGGTAGACCTGCTGTCCCCCGGCCGGGATAGACCTGCTGTCCTTGGTCGGGGTAGACCTGCTGTCCCCGGCCGGGGTAGAGCTGATGTCCCAGGAAGGGGTAGACCTGCTGTCCCCCGGCCGGGGTAGACCTGCTGTCCGCGGCCCGGGTAGACCTGTTGTCCGCGGTCGCGGTAGACCTGTTGTCCGCGGCCCGGGTAGACCTGTTGTCCGCGGTCGCGGTAGACCTGTTGTCCGCGGCCCGGGTAGACCTGTTGTCCGCGGTCGCGGTAGACCTGTTGTCCGCGGCCCGGGTAGACCTGTTGTCCGCGGTCGCGGTAGACCTGCTGTCCCCCGGCCGGGGTAGACCTGCTGTCTGCGGCCGGGGTAGACCTGCTGTCCGCGGTCGCGGTAGACCTGCTGTCCCCGGCCGGGATAGACCTGATGTCCCTGGACGGGGTAGACCTGCTGTCCCTGGACGGGGTAGACCTGCTGTCCCCCGGCCGGGATAGACCTGCTGTCCTTGGTCGGGGTAGACCGGCTGTCCCCGGCCGGGGTGGAGCTGATGTCCCTGGACGGGGTAGACCTGTTGTCCCGCGGTCGGGGTAGACCTGTTGTCCGCGGCCGGGGTAGACCTGCTGTCCGCGGCCGGGGTAGACCTGCTGTCCGCGGTCGCGGTAGACCTGCTGTCCCCGGCCGGGATAGACCTGATGTCCCTGGACGGGGTAGACCTGCTGTCCCTGGACGGGGTAGACCTGCTGTCCTTGGTCGGGGTAGACCTGCTGTCCCCGGCCGGGGTAGAGCTGATGTCCCAGGAAGGGGTAGACCTGCTGTCCCCCGGCCGGGGTAGACCTGCTGTCCGCGGCCCGGGTAGACCTGTTGTCCGCGGTCGCGGTAGACCTGTTGTCCGCGGCCCGGGTAGACCTGTTGTCCGCGGTCGCGGTAGACCTGTTGTCCGCGGCCCGGGTAGACCTGTTGTCCGCGGTCGCGGTAGACCTGTTGTCCGCGGCCCGGGTAGACCTGTTGTCCGCGGTCGCGGTAGACCTGTTGTCCGCGGCCCGGGTAGACCTGTTGTCGGCGCCGGCGCTGGAAGTTCACCAAGGGGTCGGTGTTTTCAGCTGCCTCCAGTTACGTCAAGCTAGGAGGCGGCTAGCGCCACCGCTTTGCCCCGGTCACGTACGCTACGTTCACTTGCAGCGAGGGCGGCCTCGGACACATATCTCCGTATTATGGGAGCGAGGTGACGGGCCGTCTCCCCCAGGCTGTTACCGTGCCTGTGTCCTCCGAGGCGGAGCTACGGGCCGGCCGCCCGGCCGGTCGCCGGCGCCAAGCTCAGAGAGAAACCGAAAGGGAGAGCGCCGGCAAGGGAGGCCCAAGCACCGAGAGGGTTGCCGCCTCGGCGGGACGAGTCGCGGGGCTCGTCCTGCTTCCCGTACCTATCCATCGTGCCGATGGGCCAGCTTCGTTTGCGAGGCCGCGGAAGCGCGCTACTGCTGCCAGAGAGAGAGAGTGTGCTGCCTAGGCGGGTCGAGTCGCGGGGCTCGTCCCGCTTCCCGTGCTACCCATCGTGCCCGATGGGCCCAGCTTGTTCCGGTGAGGCCGAGGAAAGCGTGCCGCTGCTGCCAGAGAGAGAAAGCCGCTCGGGCGGCCGAGGCGAGAAGGGAAAAGGGTGTGGAGGAGGCAGAGAAGCCGCAGGCCGGGTCCCCCCCGCTCTGGTCGTGCTGCTGCCGATTCCGGTCCAGTCCCGCCTCCCTCCCCCCCCCCACCCCAACCCTGGGGTGGGGAAAAACCGAACGCTGGTGGCTGGCGGGCGAGGCGGCGGCGCCTCGTCCCCCTCATGTGCTCGGCCTTAAGCCGGGGCCCCCCTCGGCGGGGTGCGGTTTTTTTCGGCTGTCGGTCTCGGTGGGGCACGGTGGCCGGCAGCCGCGGGCAGACGTCGGCCGGGGGCGCCTCTGTCGTTGTTCGAGCCCCGTACGAGGCTTTACCCCCCGCCCCGGCCCTTCCCCGAGAGTCCCGAAGACCGGGTTGCCCGGTCGGCCGAGGCTGGCGGCGCCCCGTTCCCCGCTCCCGACCCGCTGTTGCCAGGTGTGAGAGAGCCGTGTGTCGGAAAGGGGCTGCGGGGGACGCCCGGTGGGGCGCGCGGCCTTGCCTTCGGCTTTGCCCCGCTTTTTGCCGCTCCAGGGGCTCGGTGACGGGAGAAGTCGCCCGACGGGAATCGCGGGGCCGGGGTGGCGGCACCCCGTCCCTCGCCCCGAGTTGTTGTGGCCCTCGTCCCCCTTCCTCGGCCTTAAGCCGGGGACCCGCGCTTTGCGGGCGGAATTGTTTCAGGGGTGGCGGCCGGCCGCGGTGGCCGGCCCCTGCCCGCGTGCGGACCCGGACGCGACGGGGAAAAATGTCCCCGGCGAGAGAGATATATGGCGCGGGCGAGGCGGCGGCGCCTCGCCCCTTCCTCAGTTGTCGTGGCCGGTGCGGACCGAGCCACCGTGGCCCGGCGGGCTGCGTCGCGAACGGGTCCCCGCTTCGTTTTCTTTCGCTTTTGTAGGCGTGCGGCGGGCAGAGCGTGGGGGTCTGCCTTGCCGTACTTTTTTGGGTGTGAGGGGTTTCTGCCCCCCTGCTCCCATTGCGGCCCTAAGCCGCGGCACCGAGAAAAAAAACAGCGTCTGGAGGTGTGCGGGCCCCCCCGACCCCAAGCGAAAAGCGAAGGGGGCAGGGAGAAAAAAACCCTCGTGGTTGTCGGCGGTGGTGTTGGGGGAGTGAGAGGCGCGGGCCTCGCCCCCACCCACCCCCGGGCCCGCGGCCCCCGTGGCTAGCACGGGTCTTGAGACGCGCGCCGTGTGTGCCTTTTTATTTTCTGCTCCTGGTTTGCCGTTCTCTCCCCCGGTTGGTTTTTTTTTTTTTTTTTTTTCCTCCGCGGGGGGGGAAAGCCGATCGCCGCGAGGCCGGGCGAAAAGCCGGGTTTTGGGGCCCCGTGGCCTCTCACGGTCGGTGGCAAACCTTTTTGTCGCACGCTTCGGATGGGTTCCCTCGGGGAAGAGGGGAAAGGGGGTGAAAACCCCCCGACCCCCGGCCCCGGCGGGGTGCGATGTCCCATCTTTGCCGTTGTCCAGTTAGAGGGAACCGTTGTCCGCAGATGCGGGTGGGTGGCGGCACCCCCCGTGCGCTCCTCCCGCTGCGATCAGCCGAAATTGTCCCGAAAGCCAAGCGGCCCGCCGGCGTCGGCGGGCCCCTGGGGCGCGTCGAGGAGGCTCGACGGCGCCGAGCCCGCGGGGGCGGTCTCTCGGGGACGAGTTCCCCCGCTCACACGCACTCACGCGGAGTCCCGCGGCCATCCGCCCGCTGCCCGCCTGGACTGTGGCGGTGTCGGCCACGGTGGGTGCGCACGTCGGGGCTGCCGTCGCCGTTGTCCCAGGACCGTGGCCGCGGGGCCCTTGTCGTCGCTCCTTGGTTCTTGTCTTCACGCTCCTTGCTTCTCCTCCTCCTCCTCCTCCTCCCTCCTTCTCCTTTCTTTTTCTCCTCCCCACACCAAACCCGATCGATGAGGCTTTTCGGGTCGCGTCGGAGAGGGCCCCCGGCGGGCCGGCTCCTGCCGGGGCTTCTCTGTCATGGGGAAGCCCACGGCGGTGTGTCCGGTGCTTGGCCAGGGTTGGTCTCCTCTCCAATTCGCTTCCCGTCGCAGGCGAGGTTCTGGCGTCCCTTTCCCCGCTCTGCCGGGGAAGGGCGTCTTTAACCGTCCCGGGCTGTGTGACGGCCGCGTGGCCCCGCGAGCCCCTCAGGTGTCCTTGGACTTAAAACCCCAAGAAAAGCCGTGTGGCGAGGTGGTGCCGGCCCCGGTCGCCGGGAAAGGAAAAAAGCGCCCCGTGGGTGCCGGCCGCGAGCAGCGCTCGGGCG
>NC_081278.1:3940095-3947595 GCF_030490865.1 Poecile atricapillus
TGCTGTCGTCCCCCCCGGCAGCTGGGTAGACCTGCTGTCGGCCGGGGGCTGGGTAGACCTGCTGTCGTCCGCCCGGCAGCTGGGTAGACCTGCTGTCGGCCGTTGGCCGGGCGGCTGCCGGGTAGACCTGCTGTCGGTCGGCGGGCAGCTGGGTAGACCTGCTGTCGGCCTGCCGCTGGGTTGACCTGCTGTCGGCCGCCGGGCGGCTGCCGCTGGGTAGACCTGTTGTCCGCCTGCCGCTGGGTAGACCTGCTGTCGGCCGGCTGCTGGGTAGACCTGCTGTCGGCCGGCGGCCGGGTAGACCTGCTGTCGGCCTGCCGCCGGGTAGACCTGCTGTCGGGCGTCTGGGTAGACCTGCTGTCGGCCGTCGGCCGGGTAGACCTGCTGTCGGCCGCCGGGCGGCTGCCGGGTAGACCTGCTGTCGGCCGGCCGCCGGGTAGACCTGCTGTCGGCCGTCGGCCGGGTAGACCTGCTGTCGGCCGGCGGGCGGCTGCCGGGTAGACCTGCTGTCGTCCCCCGGGCAGCTGGGTAGACCTGCTGTCGTCCCCCGGGCAGCTGGGTAGACCTGTTGTCGGCCTGCCGCTGGGTTGACCTGCTGTCGGCCGGCCGGCGGCCGGGTAGACCTGCTGTCGGCCGCCGGGCGGCTGCCGCTGGGTAGACCTGTTGTCCGCCTGCCGCTGGGTAGACCTGCTGTCGGCCGCCGGGCGGCTGCCGGGTAGACCTGCTGTCGGCCGGCCGCCGGGTAGACCTGCTGTCGGCCGTCGGCCGGGTAGACCTGCTGTCGGCCGGCGGGCGGCTGCCGGGTAGACCTGCTGTCGTCCCCCGGGCAGCTGGGTAGACCTGCTGTCGGCCGCCGGGCGGCTGCCGCTGGGTAGACCTGCTGTCGGCCGGCCGGCTGGGTAGACCTGCTGTCGGCCGTCGGCCGGGTAGACCTGCTGTCGGCCGGCCGGCGGGTAGACCTGCTGTCGGTTGGCCGCCGGGTAGACCTGCTGTCGGCCGGGGGCCGGGTAGACCTGCTGTCGTCCCCCCCGGCAGCTGGGTAGACCTGCTGTCGGCCGGGGGCTGGGTAGACCTGCTGTCGGCCGGCCGGCAGCTGGGTAGACCTGCTGTCGGCCGTTGGCCGGGCGGCTGCCGGGTAGACCTGCTGTCGGTCGGCGGGCAGCTGGGTAGACCTGCTGTCGGCCTGCCGCTGGGTTGACCTGCTGTCGGCCGCCGGGCGGCTGCCGCTGGGTAGACCTGTTGTCCGCCTGCCGCTGGGTAGACCTGCTGTCGGCCGCCGGGCGGCTGCCGGGTAGACCTGCTGTCGGCCGGCTGCTGGGTAGACCTGCTGTCGGCCGGCGGGCGGCGGCCGGGTAGACCTGCTGTCGGCCTGCCGGCGGCCGGGTAGACCTGCTGTCGGGCGTCTGGGTAGACCTGCTGTCGGCCGTCGGCCGGGTAGACCTGCTGTCGGCCGGCCGCCGGGTAGACCTGCTGTCGGCCGTCGGCCGGGTAGACCTGCTGTCGGCCGGCGGGCGGCTGCCGGGTAGACCTGCTGTCGTCCCCCGGGCAGCTGGGTAGACCTGCTGTCGTCCCCCGGGCAGCTGGGTAGACCTGTTGTCGGCCGGCCGCCGGGTAGACCTGCTGTCGGCCGTCGGCCGGGTAGACCTGCTGTCGGCCGGCGGGCGGCTGCCGGGTAGACCTGCTGTCGTCCCCCGGGCAGCTGGGTAGACCTGCTGTCGTCCCCCGGGCAGCTGGGTAGACCTGTTGTCGGCCTGCCGCTGGGTTGACCTGCTGTCGGCCGGCCGGCGGCCGGGTAGACCTGCTGTCGGCCGCCGGGCGGCTGCCGCTGGGTAGACCTGTTGTCCGCCTGCCGCTGGGTAGACCTGCTGTCGGCCGCCGGGCGGCTGCCGGGTAGACCTGCTGTCGGCCGGCCGGCGGCCGGGTAGACCTGCTGTCGGCCGGCGGGCGGCTGCCGGGTAGACCTGCTGTCGTCCCCCGGGCAGCTGGGTAGACCTGCTGTCGGCCGCCGGGCGGCTGCCGGGTAGACCTGCTGTCGGCCTGCCGCTGGGTAGACCTGCTGTCGTCCCCCGGGCAGCTGGGTAGACCTGCTGTCGGCCGGCCGCTGGTTTGACCTGCTGTCAGCCGGCGGGCCGCCGTGCGATGCGTCGAGCGGCTCTCCCCTATCGGCCTGAGCCCCTCGCCGCCTTCGCTTCTCCCCGAGAGGGAGGGAGGGAGGGAGGGAGAGGGCCTTCGGAAGCCGGCGGCGCTCCCTCCCCCGTCCGGGTCCGAGCAGATGGCGGCCCGGCTTCCACCTCGCTTTCTGCTTGGCTGGCTCGATCAGCGGGGCTGCCGTCTGCCTGCAGGCTTCAGTGGGGCCGGCCGGGGGCGAGCGGGAAGGAAGGCGCCGTCGGAGCGAAAGCCTCCGAGAGAGAGCCGGCGAGAAAGCTTCCTCGGAAAGGGAGGGCGCCGAGCCTCAAGCTGCCGGCGGCCCCGTCGGCCCGCTCCTCAGCCCCCGCAGGCGTTGTCGCCGTGCCGAGCGGCCGGCCGCTTGGGGAGCCGCCTGGGGCGTGGGTGGGTCGGGGCCACCGCCGTCGGCCCCAGCTGTCGCCCAGCAGGGGGGCGGGGAAAGCCCGGAAGGCGGTGCCAGGCAGGGTGACGTCGCAGGGCGGGGCCGCCCGGCAAGCGTCGCCAACCGGGGGCGGGGAAAAGCCCAGAAGGCGGTGCGCCGCGGGAGCCGGCGGCGAAGGGCGGTTCCGTGCCGGGCCCGCACGAGGCGGGCCCGGGGCCGACGACCTCCGCGGACCGCCGGAGAGCCGGCATGAGCAGGCGGCCGCCCGCCCGCCGCCTCTGCCGGCGATTCGAGTCCAGTGACGCGGGGGGCCGGCGGCTTCCAGCCGCGTCCCACCGCACGCTTCCGCCTGCTTCCATTCTCCCGCTGTCCGCCCCGAGGTGCGGCTTGCTGGCTGGTGCCGTGTCTCTGCTCCCCGCGGGGTGGGGACGCCCCGTTGCCGGTCGAGCGCGTCGGCGGGCCGGGCGCGGGCCGCGGGCTGCCCGTCGGCTCGGCTGGGAGGCGTCTGGCCGCGCAGGCAGGAAAAGAAATCCGATGGGCCGAGAATTTTTGATCCCGGCGAAGCGTTCCTGTGCCACCCCGACACAAGAGCCGTCCTTTCGGGAAAAGACAAAAGAAGAAGGGAAGGGGTGGGTGCGCGTGTGTCTGTGGGTGCGGGCGTGTGCGCGTGCCCGCGTGCGTGAAAAGAAACCAAAGAAAGAGACGGTCAGAAATACGCCTCGGCCTAGAGAACGGGAATATCGGGCGGGACGGGGCTGCCGGAGCTATCCGACGGCCGAGGGGCGCACAGGTCTCCCGGCTCCGGGGCCGGCGGACGCCGCCGGGCACGTCGTCAGAAGCCGCAGGGGCGGCCGGCGTGGAGCCGGCCGACAGGGCTACCCTGGTGGCGGGCGGGACCCACCCGGGAGGTTGGGTTCACCGAGGGCCGGGGCCGGGGCCGGGGCCGGGGCCGGGGCTGGCCAACAGGTCTAGCCCAGGGGCGGGCAGGCGGGCGTCCCCGGGAGGCCGGGTCCGCCCAGGGCCGGGGCCGGGGCCGGGGCCGGCCGACAGGCCTGGTCCGGTGGCGGGACACGAGGCAAACTTCAGAGGGGTACCCTTGTCCCCCAGGCGGGGTAGACCTGTGGTCCCCAACCGGGGTAGACCTGCTGTCCGCGGTCGCGGTAGACCTGCTGTCCCCGGCCGGGGTCGACCTGCTGCCCGTGGTTGGGGTAGACCTGCTGTCCGCGGCCGGGGTCGACCTGCTGTCCCCGGCCGAGGTAGACCTGCTGTCCCTGGACGGGGTAGACCTGTTGTCCCCCCGGCCGGGGTAGACCTGATGTCCCTGGACGGGGTAGACCTGTTGTCCCGCGGTCGGGGTAGACCTGTTGTCCCCCCGGCCGGGGTAGACCTGCTGTCCCTGGACACGGTAGACCTGTTGTCCCCGGCCGGGGTAGACCTGATGTCCCTGGACGGGGTAGACCTGTTGTCCGCGGCCCGGGTAGACCTGCTGTCCACGGTCGCGGTAGACCTGCTGTCCGCGGCCCGGGTAGACCTGTTGTCCCTGGACGGGGTAGACCTGTTGTCCGCGGCCGGGGTAGACCTGCTGTCCGCGGTCGCGGTAGACCTGCTGTCCCCGGCCGGGATAGACCTGATGTCCCTGGACGGGGTAGACCTGCTGTCCCTGGACGGGGTAGACCCGCTGTCCCCCGGCCGGGATAGACCTGCTGTCCTTGGTCGGGGTAGACCGGCTGTCCCCGGCCGGGGTAGACCTGCTGTCCCCGGCCCGGGTAGACCTGCTGTCCGCGGTCGCGGTAGACCTGTTGTCCGCGGCCCGGGTAGACCTGTTGTCCGCGGTCGCGGTAGACCTGTTGTCCGCGGTCGCGGTAGACCTGTTGTCCGCGGCCCGGGTAGACCTGTTGTCCGCGGTCGCGGTAGACCTGTTGTCCGCGGCCCGGGTAGACCTGTTGTCCGCGGTCGCGGTAGACCTGTTGTCCGCGGCCCGGGTAGACCTGTTGTCCGCGGTCGCGGTAGACCTGCTGTCCCCCGGCCGGGGTAGACCTGCTGTCTGCGGCCGGGGTAGACCTGCTGTCCGCGGTCGCGGTAGACCTGCTGTCCCCGGCCGGGATAGACCTGATGTCCCTGGACGGGGTAGACCTGCTGTCCTTGGTCGGGGTAGACCGGCTGTCCCCGGCCGGGGTGGAGCTGATGTCCCTGGACGGGGTAGACCTGTTGTCCCGCGGTCGGGGTAGACCTGTTGTCCGCGGCCGGGGTAGACCTGCTGTCCGCGGCCGGGGTAGACCTGCTGTCCGCGGTCGCGGTAGACCTGCTGTCCCCCGGCCGGGATAGACCTGCTGTCCTTGGTCGCGGTAGACCGGCTGTCCCCGGCCGGGGTGGAGCTGATGTCCCTGGACGGGGTAGACCTGTTGTCCCGCGGTCGGGGTAGACCTGTTGTCCGCGGCCGGGGTAGACCTGCTGTCCGCGGCCGGGGTAGACCTGCTGTCCGCGGTCGCGGTAGACCTGCTGTCCCCGGCCGGGAGAGACCTGATGTCCCTGGACAGGGTAGACCTGCTGTCCCTGGACGGGGTAGACCTGCTGTCCCCCGGCCGGGATAGACCTGCTGTCCTTGGTCGGGGTAGACCTGCTGTCCCCGGCCGGGGTAGAGCTGATGTCCCAGGAAGGGGTAGACCTGCTGTCCCCCGGCCGGGGTAGACCTGCTGTCCGCGGCCCGGGTAGACCTGTTGTCCGCGGTCGCGGTAGACCTGTTGTCCGCGGCCCGGGTAGACCTGTTGTCCGCGGTCGCGGTAGACCTGTTGTCCGCGGCCCGGGTAGACCTGTTGTCCGCGGTCGCGGTAGACCTGTTGTCCGCGGCCCGGGTAGACCTGTTGTCCGCGGTCGCGGTAGACCTGCTGTCCCCCGGCCGGGGTAGACCTGCTGTCTGCGGCCGGGGTAGACCTGCTGTCCGCGGTCGCGGTAGACCTGCTGTCCCCGGCCGGGATAGACCTGATGTCCCTGGACGGGGTAGACCTGCTGTCCCTGGACGGGGTAGACCTGCTGTCCCCCGGCCGGGATAGACCTGCTGTCCTTGGTCGGGGTAGACCGGCTGTCCCCGGCCGGGGTGGAGCTGATGTCCCTGGACGGGGTAGACCTGTTGTCCCGCGGTCGGGGTAGACCTGTTGTCCGCGGCCGGGGTAGACCTGCTGTCCGCGGCCGGGGTAGACCTGCTGTCCGCGGTCGCGGTAGACCTGCTGTCCCCGGCCGGGATAGACCTGATGTCCCTGGACGGGGTAGACCTGTTGTCCCTGGACGGGGTAGACCTGCTGTCCTTGGTCGGGGTAGACCTGCTGTCCCCGGCCGGGGTAGAGCTGATGTCCCAGGAAGGGGTAGACCTGCTGTCCCCCGGCCGGGGTAGACCTGCTGTCCGCGGCCCGGGTAGACCTGTTGTCCGCGGTCGCGGTAGACCTGTTGTCCGCGGCCCGGGTAGACCTGTTGTCCGCGGTCGCGGTAGACCTGTTGTCCGCGGCCCGGGTAGACCTGTTGTCCGCGGTCGCGGTAGACCTGTTGTCCGCGGCCCGGGTAGACCTGTTGTCCGCGGTCGCGGTAGACCTGTTGTCCGCGGCCCGGGTAGACCTGTTGTCGGCGCCGGCGCTGGAAGTTCACCAAGGGGTCGGTGTTTTCAGCTGCCTCCAGTTACGTCAAGCTAGGAGGCGGCTAGCGCCACCGCTTTGCCCCGGTCACGTACGCTACGTTCACTTGCAGCGAGGGCGGCCTCGGACACATATCTCCGTATTATGGGAGCGAGGTGACGGGCCGTCTCCCCCAGGCTGTTACCGTGCCTGTGTCCTCCGAGGCGGAGCTACGGGCCGGCCGCCCGGCCGGTCGCCGGCGCCAAGCTCAGAGAGAAACCGAAAGGGAGAGCGCCGGCAAGGGAGGCCCAAGCACCGAGAGGGTTGCCGCCTCGGCGGGACGAGTCGCGGGGCTCGTCCTGCTTCCCGTACCTATCCATCGTGCCGATGGGCCAGCTTCGTTTGCGAGGCCGCGGAAGCGCGCTACTGCTGCCAGAGAGAGAGAGTGTGCTGCCTAGGCGGGTCGAGTCGCGGGGCTCGTCCCGCTTCCCGTGCTACCCATCGTGCCCGATGGGCCCAGCTTGTTCCGGTGAGGCCGAGGAAAGCGTGCCGCTGCTGCCAGAGAGAGAAAGCCGCTCGGGCGGCCGAGGCGAGAAGGGAAAAGGGTGTGGAGGAGGCAGAGAAGCCGCAGGCCGGGTCCCCCCCGCTCTGGTCGTGCTGCTGCCGATTCCGGTCCAGTCCCGCCTCCCTCCCCCCCCCCACCCCAACCCTGGGGTGGGGAAAAACCGAACGCTGGTGGCTGGCGGGCGAGGCGGCGGCGCCTCGTCCCCCTCATGTGCTCGGCCTTAAGCCGGGGCCCCCCTCGGCGGGGTGCGGTTTTTTTCGGCTGTCGGTCTCGGTGGGGCACGGTGGCCGGCAGCCGCGGGCAGACGTCGGCCGGGGGCGCCTCTGTCGTTGTTCGAGCCCCGTACGAGGCTTTACCCCCCGCCCCGGCCCTTCCCCGAGAGTCCCGAAGACCGGGTTGCCCGGTCGGCCGAGGCTGGCGGCGCCCCGTTCCCCGCTCCCGACCCGCTGTTGCCAGGTGTGAGAGAGCCGTGTGTCGGAAAGGGGCTGCGGGGGACGCCCGGTGGGGCGCGCGGCCTTGCCTTCGGCTTTGCCCCGCTTTTTGCCGCTCCAGGGGCTCGGTGACGGGAGAAGTCGCCCGACGGGAATCGCGGGGCCGGGGTGGCGGCACCCCGTCCCTCGCCCCGAGTTGTTGTGGCCCTCGTCCCCCTTCCTCGGCCTTAAGCCGGGGACCCGCGCTTTGCGGGCGGAATTGTTTCAGGGGTGGCGGCCGGCCGCGGTGGCCGGCCCCTGCCCGCGTGCGGACCCGGACGCGACGGGGAAAAATGTCCCCGGCGAGAGAGATAT
>NC_081278.1:3952595-3955095 GCF_030490865.1 Poecile atricapillus
GCAAAAAAAACACCACGGGTCCCGCTCCGGGGCCGAACGGCCCCTCGCGAACCGCACAGAGGAGCTCGGAGGGCCGGGTTCCCCCCCGGGCGTTCCGGGGCCTCGCTTCCAGGGTTTGCGCGCGCGCGCGCGGGCGTGGGGACCGCCACCGGGTCCGGGCGCGGCGGCGGCGGCGGAGACGTTCTTCGCCCCCGTCGACGTCGTCGGGCCCCTCTCGGTGCGGTCGCCGCTGTGAGGTCGCTCGGCTGGCCGGGCCGCGCTTGCCCCTCCCGCACCGGCGGGGACACGGGCCGAGCCGCGGCGGTCCTCTCGGGCGCAGCGCCGGGCTGCTGAGGGAAACCCCGGGCCCCGAGCCAGGACGGCCGCGGTGGCGGCGGCGGATGTCAGGCGCGCCCCCGCCGGCGGACGCTCCCCCGAGGGTGGCAGCAACGGGGGGGAGGCACCCCGGCGGGGCCATCCCAGGTCGTTTCCCTCACCCCAGGGCCAGGTACCTAGCGCTCCGCGCCTCGGCGGTTCCCCGAGTCTTTTCCCTTTCTCCCGCTCGCGCCTCGGCGTCGTCAAACGCCGGCCGCGGGCGCGGGGTTGGGTGGGGCCCGAAAGGGCCGCCGAGGCCGGGCGGAGGTTTAAAGACTCGGGCGGCACGGCGCGCCCCGGCGGCGGCGGCGGTGCCGGCGGCGGCGGCGGCGGGTGCCCGGCCGGTGGCGGCGCGGCGTCATTGAGGGGTGGGGAGCTACTCCCGCTGATCCCCTGCGGTGGCGTCCGTCGCGACCGGTCCCCGCCCCCCGCTCGTCGTCGTCGACTTCGTCGCGGCCGTCGTCGGCCGCGCCGTGCCGGGGAGGGGGGCGCCCAGCCCCCCCTCCCCCCCCTCTCCGCGGCCCGGTCTCGGCGGCGAGGCCGTGGCGCGCTGTCGGCCGCGGGGCCGATCCGGTCTCCTCGGAACGGGGCGGCGCCGGCGGAGAAGCGCCCCGCGCGCTTCTCCGCCTCCTTGTGCGACCTCGGGGTCGCGGCCCTCGGGCGCCCCCCGCGCTCCCTCGCCTCGGCCGCGCCGGCCGCGTCGGCGCGCGTCTCCTCCTCCTCCTCGGGGCGCTCCTTGCCTTCCCCGGACGCGCGCGGTGGCGCCGTCCGCCGGTTCGTCCCCGGCCGAACCGCACGCCCCCCCGCCCGGGCGGGCGCTCGTCGGTCGCCTCCGGCGGCCGGAGGCCCGGCGAGCGCGGGTGACCCCGTGCCGAGCGGCGGCGGCGCCGCTCGACGGGTGTCCCCCTGGTGGGACGGTCGGCCGGGAGGCCCCCGTCGTCGCCGGCGGCGGTCCCGGCCCGGGCCCTGCCCGTCGCTTCCCCGTCGCCCTTCCCGAAGGCCGCGTGTGGGCCGCAGGGAACGCTCGAGGCCGTGCGGCGGGCGTCCGCCGCACGGCCCCTCCCGCAGGGCGCGTGCCCGCGGAAGGGGCCCCGACGGTGCGAAGCGGCGGCGGCGGTCCCGGGAGTGCGGCCCCGGTGGCGGCGGGTCCTCTGCCTTCCGGCAGGCCTCGGGCGCTCGCGACGCCGGCTCGCGCCTCGGCGGCGCCCGCCTCCCGGCGCCGGTCGTTGGAGCGCGGCCGCGAGGCGCTCGCCTTCCGGCGGGGAGCCGGTCCCCGGCCGGGGGCGGCGCCGGCGGTGCCGGCGCTCGTCGCGTTGCCGTCTCGGGCGCTGGGAAGGGGCGGCCCGTGAGCCGGGGAGGAGAGGCGCGCCGCGCGCGGCGGCGCGGTGGCGCTGCGCGGGCGCGAGCCCGCGCAGCGGTCGAGGTGTGGCGGCGAGCGCGAGGCGGGTGGCGGGCGGCCGCGGCCCCCCGGCCTCGTGCCCGCGTCGTCCCGTTCAGAGAGAGGAGGCCGGGCGCGGGCGCCGTAGCCCCCCCGCAGTCTGGCACGCGCCGCGTGGCTCTCCGCGCGGAGGCCGGGCCGAGCCCGGGCGCCTGGGCCGTCTCCGAAAGACGGCACGCGATGTGTGCCGGCGGCGTCTCTCTTTTCCCTCCCCTCGCCCGGGGGGTAGGGGGGGGGGAGGCGGTCGGGGGCGCGGGCCCCCCCGCCCTGTCTTGGCTGGCCTTTCAGAGCGTTCCGTGGGCTTCTCCTTTCTTTTTTTTCCCTTCCGTTTGTCGTCTCCTTTGTGCTCGTACGGTCGATGGCGAGGTGGCGCGGCCGCGCCTCCTCGCCGCAAAACCGAGGGGGCCGCTTCACGCGAGCGGTCCCGGCCCCTCCGCGCGTGCGGGGTCGGTGCCGAAAGCCAGACAACTCTTAGCGGTGGATCACTCGGCTCGTGCGTCGATGAAGAACGCAGCTAGCTGCGAGAATTAATGTGAATTGCAGGACACATTGATCATCGACACTTCGAACGCACTTGCGGCCCCGGGTTCCTCCCGGGGCTACGCCTGTCTGAGCGTCGCTTGACGATCAATCGCCGTCCCGGGGGGTGGGCCACCCGAGCCCTCCCCCGGGCGGCGCGGCTGGGGTCGCCTCGCAGGCCCGTTACCC